>NC_063211.1:20180383-20205383 GCF_017589495.1 Alosa alosa | reverse complement strand
CACTCTGCGTCTTTTTATGTTCATGTCCACATTAAATCCATTCCACTCACGTTATCAGGAGAATACAGTAGCCTAAAGTTTTATTTTAATCGCTTACTTTGGTCTCACTCATTGCATCCAAATAACAGAAATAGCAAACTCCAAGTTATGGTAGGGTAAGTTAAGCTATAAGCACATAGTCAATTAAACATGAAGAAAAACACTTTAGGCACACTTTTTGAAACTATTTCAGCTTGTGTAGGTCTATCAGTGCTTTCTGAACATATTGAACACACTTTTAGAAATACCATGATAATACCGAAAACCGTGATAATTTTGGTCACTATAACTGTGAGGTTAAATTTTCATACAGTTACATCCCTAACACACACACACACACACACACACAAACAGGCATAGGATAAGCACACACACATATGCTATACACATAGATAAGCTAACGTACATGCTTCCCTTATGAGTACATAAAGCCACACAAATATCAACACACGTTTGAAAAACACATGTATGCTGATTGACCACAGGCAACACAAACACAAAGCTGACTCAATTTAGTTCTCCTCAAAGGCAGATACAAGAAAAATTCAGGGCCCACAAGGCTACACATACATACACACACTGTTACACTAATATATACTTCCCCAATACTCAATAAACACACAAAGGTGTATAAACACACACTACCCCAGTAGGGGCAATGTGGTAACAAGCTGCTGGGACTCAAGGATTATATGCAGTCATAGGTGTCACTAACTCACTCGTTTGGTCAATAACTCATTCTTTCCCTTACTCTCACCATTCACTTACTCACTCAATAACTCACTTACACAGTCATCTTCTCAATAACTTATTCATGCACTCAATCACCATTCACTCACTCACTCAATAACTCACTTACACAGTCATCTTCTCAATATCTTATTCATGCACTCAATCACCATTAACTTCCTTACTCACTCACTCACTCAATAACTCACTTACACAGTCATCTTCTCAATAACTTATTCATGCACTCAATCACCACTCACTCACTCACTCACTCACTCACTCACTCACTCACTCAATAACTCACTTACACAGTCATCTTCTCAATAACTTATTCATGCACTCAATCACCATTCACTCACTCACTCACTCACTCGCTCACTCAATAACTAACTTACACAGTCATCTTCTCAATAACTTATTCATGCACTCAATCACCATTCACTCACTCACTCACTCACTCAATAACTCACTTACACAGTCATCTTCTCAATAACTTATTCATGCACTCAATCACCATTCACTCACTCACTCACTCAATAACTCACTTACACAGTCATCTTCTCAATAACTTATTCATGCACTCAATCACCATTCACTCACTCACTCACTCACTCACTCACTCACTCAACAACTCACTTACACAGTCATCTTCTCAATAACTTATTCATGCACTCAATCACCATTCACTCACTCACTCACTCAATAACTCACTTACACAGTCATCTTCTCAATAACTTATTCATGCACTCAATCACCATTCACTCACTCACTCACTCACTCACTCAATAACTCACTTACACAGTGGTTTTCTCAATAACTTATTCATGCACTCAATCACCATTCACTCACTCACTCACTCACTCACTCACTCACTCACTCAATAACTCACTTACACAGTCATCTTCTCAATAACTTATTCATGCACTCAATCACCATCCACTCACTCACTCACTCAATAACTCACTTACACAGTCATCTTCTCAATAACTTATTCATGCACTCAATCACCATCCACTCACTCACTCACTCAATAACTCACTTACACAGTCATCTTCTCAATAACTTATTCATGCACTCAATCACCATTCACTCACTCACTCACTCAATAACTCACTTACACAGTCATCTTCTCAATAACTTATTCATGCACTCAATCACCATTCACTCACTCACTCACTCACTCACTCACTCACTCAACAACTCACTTACACAGTCATCTTCTCAATAACTTATTCATGCACTCAATCACCATTCACTCACTCACTCACTCACTCACTCACTCAATAACTCACTTACACAGTCATCTTCTCAATAACTTATTCATGCACTCAATCACCATTCACTCACTACTCACTCACTCAATAACTCACTTACACAGTCATCTTCTCAATAACTTATTCATGCACTCAATCACCATTCACTCACTCACTCACTCACTCACTCAATAACTCACTTACACAGTGGTTTTCTCAATAACTTATTCATGCACTCAATCACCAATCACTCATCCACTCTCACTCACTCCTCAATAACTCAATAACTTACACAGTCATCTTCTCAATAACTTATTCATGCACTCAATCACCATCCACTCACTCACTCACTCAATAACTCACTTACACAGTGGTTTTCTCAATAACTTATTCATGCACTCAATCACCATTCACTCACTCACTCAATAACTCACTTACACAGTCATCTTCTCAATAACTTATTCATGCACTCAATCACCATCCACTCACTCACTCACTCACTCAATAACTCACTTACACAGTCATCTTCTCAATAACTTATTCATGCACTCAATCACCATTCACTTACTCACTCACTCAATAACTCACTCACACAGTGGTTTTCTCAATAACTCAATAATTCACGCACCCACACCATTCACTTACATTCATCTTCTCAATAACTCACTCACTCATTCCTCACTCACTCACTCACTCAATAACTCACTTACAAGGTCATCACTCTCTCACTTAATTACTCTTTCATTAACGTACTTACTCAATCAGTCAGTCACTCACTCTCTAACTACCTTACTCACTTAGTTATCTTACTCACTCACTCACTTATTCACTCACTCACTCAAACAGGCATCTCACTCACTTGCTTTCTTACTCAGTAAACTCACTCACTCACTCACTTACTGTACTCACTCACTTGCTTTCTTACTCAGTAAACTCACTCACTCACTTGCTTTCTCACTCAGTAAACTCACTCACTCACTCACTCACTCACTCACTCACTCATTCATCTTTTCCCTTCACTCACTCCCTCCTTCCCTCCCTCACTCACTCACCATCTCGTCTGTTGAGTTTGGCAAAGTAAGAGGACTGGCTGCTGGAGGATGTTGAGGAGCTCTCAAACGACGTCGGAGGCAAGGCCGCCACCAGTGGGCCGTTGCAGTAATCTAGAAGGAGGAGAAAAACCAAAAACTATTTAACACAACATTTAACATCTCTCTCTCTCTCTCTCTCTCTCTCTCTCTCTCTCTCTCTCTCTCTCTCTCTCTCTGTAGGCCATAGAACATGGCAAAGGAAAGAGTGGGGAAAAAAAACTCCAGTCCTCTTACATCTGTTATCAGATAGCAGACAACATCTATCAGACCCGTGTGTGTGGCCATCTGTGGAGACGAGCAGGGGGGCTCGGGGATGAAAGTGGGTTTTGAAGCACGCCGAGATCCCATTCCAGCCCTGCTCGCACCGAGCTGATTACGCAGCCAATTAACCTTTCAAAAGCCTCCTGAACAAGCGAGACATCAAATGGCATCGCTCTCTGTTTTACAAATGGAGTCCAAATTTCAAGAGGAAAGACAAAGGGAGAGAGAAAGAAAGAGAGAGAAAGAAAGAGAGAGGCATAGAGAGAAAAAGAGATGGAGGGGTGGGAGGAGGTATAAAGAGAGAGGGAGAGAGCTATAGGGATGGAGGGAGTAAATAAGAGAGGGGGAGGAGAGAGATAAAGAGAGGAAAGAAATGAGAGATAAAGACAAAACTATAGAGGGATGGAGAGAGTGAGGTGAGAGGAAGGGGGGACAGAGCGATTGAGATGGAAAGATTGAGTAGGAAAGAGAGAGAGTGACAGAGAGAGTGAAAATAAGTTAGAGCATAAATGAAAGTGAGAAAGAAAATGGAACAGAAGCAGAGTGAACGAGTGTGAAAAAGAGAGAGATGGCAATAATGAATAAAGAAGTCGTTCTAAGGTCAGAAGGAGAATGGCCTGAAGCTATCAGTGCCCTCTGTTACACACACACACACACACACACACACACACACACACATATGCGCACACACACACACACACACACACACACTCACACTCCTGCCAGCTTCAGTGAGACTTCAGAGAGAGCATACTATAGCTCAGCGGACCACAGATCGCCCGGTTCCTGGCTTTCAACGACCTTCCCACCCCCCGAGTACCCCCCTCCCCTCCCAATCACCACTTTGCCTCTCATCTACAGAGGGAGAAAAGCTAATTAGAACTCGCCAACAGCTCGGATGTGCAGGGGAGAGCAAATATGTGGGCTTCTTTCATCACACCCCTCATCACAACCCCGGGCGTGTTTAACTTCTGGACAATATCTTTCTCTCTTTCTTTCTGTCTTTCTGAACGTGATGGACTGAGACGGCGGTTCCTTTCAGGTGGATAACCTGCATCAGTGGACAGAGAGCCGGACGGCATAGGGACTCATACATATGAATGTGGGCAGCCACACAAACAAGCATGTTCTCCCCCCCGCACACTGCGGCCAACCCACACTGTGCCCAGCCGTGGCAAACCCCCGACGAGTCCGACTCCGCCTGAGTCTCTGTTCAGCGCACAGAGCTCAGACACGATGGAAATGCAAAACAAGAAGAAGGAGGGTGGGGTAGGGGAATTATCTCACTCCCCTGCGCCGCGGGACTGAGAAAACAGTTAGCTCATCCACCTGCTCTTCACTGCAGTCTCTTCACGCCACTCGCACAAACACACACATAGACACACACACACACACACAGACATAGATACACACAGCTTCCACACAAACTTAAGTGTGCACACATTCACATAACAGATCCAAATTTACACACATCCTCCTGATACACACACACTCAGTAGCACATATAAGACACACACACACACACATGCACTCAAGTATACACACATGCACACACACATTCCACTCACACACACACACACACACAGATTCTTGCAGAGTGTTTCCCTGGCGGCAGCTGGTTCAGACACATTTGCCTGCGGTAGCCCTTCGCCCTTGTGTGTGTGTCCCTGTGTGGAGGAGGTGCGACTCCCCCCCTTCCCCTCCCCTCCCCTCTGCTCCGCTCCTCTCCCCTGTGATGTGTCCCCCTGCGTGGAGGAGGTGTGACTGGCCCAAGCTGAGCAGAGTGGGGCCTGAGAAACCAGGTTAATGAGCTAGAGATGGAGTCTGAGGAAACACAAGTCTACTCGCCTCATCATCAACACGGAACCGAGGGGCTATGCACACACACACACACACACGCACGCACGCACACACACACACACAGCCAGTCATCTAAAAACGGGTAGAGAAAAACAGCCCTCAGAAACCACATCAAACAGCCACGTCACCAGGCACAAAGAAACACTAAATGTGCTGATGTGCCTGTCAGAAGCTATAAGCTCACAAGACAGAGTGTGTGTGTGTGTGTGTGTGTGTGAAAGTCAAAAAAAGAATAATACACACATCTGGGGACACACTTACAAGGCGATGCAAGGCAAGACTAAAAATGGCAAGAAAGCATCGCAGCGCTGCCAAAGGCAGTTTAGATGATTCACGGCTCATTGGACTGTTAAAATCCCTTTTCGTGTTTTTAAAAATGTGCAACGTATAATTGCACCCGCCGAGATCACACCTCAACCTTGTCAGAACAATACGTGGTGGTAGATATCCGTGGTTTCTTACGCAAGCTAAGGAGGGAGAGGAAGCTCAAATGTACGGGGGATTAAACATTCATGTTTACAGAATGCCCTCCTCCCTTAGTCAGCAGCAATACATCCACCTCCCCAAAACCACCCCTGGTCCCACAAACGTACTGCTCTGTCTGCCCAGGTGTTTAGCAGCTACTTGGGCCAACTCCCGGCGTTTGGTCTCTCAGATGTTTCGCCACCATGCGTCACGGCCGGAAACCACCGAGGCTTCCTCCGGTGAGGTTGAGACGGTGTGACATGACGGCGGCTGCCACACATTAAACATGCATTGGCCTCCCTCGCTTGCTCCAGCCTAATGCACGAGCCGGGGCTGTCTACTGCTGCTGCAGCTGCTGCTGCTGCACTGCGCTCCACTCTGCTGTGCTGTGCTGTGCTGAGTTTAAACAGTCCAAAGCTCCCACAAGTGTGGCTTAAAAGAATGAGAGGATGGCTATTAGAGGATGCTCACCCCTGTCGCCACGGCTACTGCTGCACACACAGCCACCACCGTCACGCCGTTCCCGTTTGATGCTGAACGCTAATCTCATGCTCTGTTTGATGGAGAAGCTGTGCATCAGGCCGCGGCGTGAACCTCCATTTTCTCCTCACCACCTCCTTCTCTCCAATTCTCTCTTTCTCTCCCCCGAGCTTCTCTCTCTATCCTCCTCTTTTCCTTCTCTCCTAATCTATCATTCTCTCTCTCTCGTTCTCCAGCGTCCACCATTCACTTGTCTCTCTACTCCTCTTTTTCTCTTTCTTTCTCACACACACACACGCACATACACACACACACACAGGTGCTCCCACTAGCATTTTTCTTTCTTTTTTTTGTTTTATTTTCAGCTTTAATGGTTTATGGCTATGCCTCCTGACCTGGGCTTGGCATGGTGAAGGCTCCACTCTAATGTAATCCCTAAGAGGCTTTTTGCACCTTACAACCAACACCACCGCTGCACACACACATTTATAAAGTGAGAGAGACAGAGAGACATGGAGAGAGAGAAGGAGAAAGAGAGGAAAGGAGAGAGATACATATATATTTATATATATATAGAGAGAGAGAGAGAGAGAGAGACAAAGAAAGAGAGAGAAAGAGAGGGAGAGCGAGATAGAGACAAAGAATGTGTGATTCACAGTCTGTTCTGGTAATCAAAATGCTGCTGGGGGTTTCTCACTGTGGGAAGAACATGCATCTTTCATGGTGTGCAAGCCTCTATCCAGCCTCTATGAGGCTACTAGTGAGCTACCTGCAGAACTCATGCGGTCAAGGTAACACACACACACACACACACACACGTACACATACACACACTCACTCACTCACACACACACACACACACACACACACACATGCTTGCATACATAAACTGTACATACACACACACACACACACACACACACGGTGCTGAATAGATTTCCTAACAAATCTGTTGCAGAGATGTTATTGCCTGATGTGTGTTTAACGTGCAGGTGGATAAGGGGGTGCAATGAGAGGCTTCCTCTTGAGAATGTGCATACAGGCACTCCGGAACACAGACAAGCAGATGCGCTCTGAAACAGAACACAGAACACTGAACTCAACGCCGAGCCTTTATTGGTGGACGATTACGCCTCTGAACCAACACAGGGAGCAATGGGAGAGCTAGCGGCTCACTGCACTCTCTTCATCTATTCTCTACAGTACAACGGGTTCCATGCCTCTGTATGTATGTATGTATGTATGTATGTATTGTGCATGTCTGTTTGTATGTCTGTCTCTATTAAAGCGTATGTATGTGTCTCTATGCACGGGATGTACTGTATGTCTGCCTGTGTGTCTGTTAACATAAATAATTAATTAACACATTTATTATGCCTTAAATTCTAGAAATGAAATCTCTGCATATCTATGCATACCAATGACTGTCTATATATAGTCATGCATGAATACAAATACCACTACAAAGCTAAATATGTACAAATATGAAATAGCATTAGGTCATTACGTTTTTTCCGTTTGTTTACACACTAAAATAAAAATTTCCACACAATTTGCAAAATTCTACTCCAAGGAGCAAAACACCTCCACAGATTAGCACAACATTACACACAATGTCTGCTTCACCCTTTTTGCAAAACATTTGCAAACACAGATAAGGATTGTGAGGTTACTTCCTTGTCATTACAAAGCCCCGGATCGCCAATGACCACACTAATGAACGAATTGGATAATCACATCCACCAGTTGTGGAAGCACACATGTGCTAATTTGAAAACGCAGCACTCAGGTGTGCTATAAAAGGCAGCAGTTGAGTTCACCTGTCTTCAACAAAAATGGAAGGAGCTAGAAGAAGAAGAAGAGTGATAATGAGAGGGGGAGCTCAAAGAGGAGATGAAGGAGGTAGAGGAAGAGGAGAAGGAGGTAGAGGAGGCCCAGGTAGAGGAAGATGAGAAGAAGGAGATAGAGGAAGAGGCAGACAGAGAGATGATGAATAGTTACACTATTCTTGTTGCTTAGTTTTTCTTCAGAGTCAAAGTTTATGTACTTCATGCAGTAATTTTTATTTGTCTACAGATTTTATTTGTTTCATTGATTTCATTGTTGGTTGATTACTGTAACTGATTATGGTAAGAAATACTTGAAATAAATTGAAATAAATACTTGAAATATTCAGTCTGCAGCATCAGGGTTGTGCAGTGCTTGGTAGGTTTATAGTAGGCCTATTTGTGTACATTCTGACTACAGTATATCTCAAACTAATCATGAAGAATGTCGTGGGTTTGTCACTATTGCCATCTAAATTATCCCTTACATAACAATGTCTGGCCAAAAATCTAGCACATGCTATTTCCTAAAATTAGTTTTTTTACAAACGTGTTTTTTATTTATCACAGCAGTGTGGAACTGGCGGCAATAGTGTCTGATCATTGAGGACTGTGTTGGTTAAATGAAAACTAATAGCATTTTCACAAATATGTGTATATGTTTTGACTGAAGTGTGTATGTTTTGACTGAAGTGTGTCATTTTGCAAACAATCTAGGAATTATGCAAATTGAGTGTGGTGTTTGGATAATTGTGATTATATTTTGAAAAAAAAAAACACGGTTTTCAAAATTGCGTGTAAACAATTGAAAAAAACTGTAATACTTTGTTAATGCTTACCTTTGTATTTCATTGATTAAATTATTTCAGTAATTTAATGACTAGTAGTAAAATTGTAGAAATTAAATGTAATATTACTTAATATTGAAGCAAACTAGTGCTCTCTCTTTCTCTCTCTCTCCCCCCTTGTGTGTGTGTGTGTGTGTGTGTGTGTGTGTGTGTGTGTGTGTGTGTTCATGCCTGCATCTGATTATAGCAATAGTAATATCATCATCATTATCATCATATAAAGCTATACGAGCTATTGCCCTATAGTGTTGATGTCATGTAGCCTGGCTCCACCTGTCTACGTACTTCAGCTCAATTTCATTTTCCTACAGTACTCCCAGGCTAGGTGTCATGCCCCCTCATGTCAAAGTTCAGATCATGTGAGGTCAAACTCTGATCATTTCCGTTCCGTGACCCTTGTGCTCCCTTGATTGAAAGTAGCATGAGGACATGCCCTAAATCGAAGCCCTTTAATTACTCAAGCATTGAATGACAGCACCAGACACATGTAAGATCTGTTTAATCATGTTCTCCGAGATAAAGCCACCCGCCAACATGTGGGCAGATTAAAGCATGAGGACTGGGGCCGCGCTAATGCTATCCCTAACTCCATTTGCCTGCAGCTTTTCAGGATAAAATGACTGGTTGAGACACAGCAACCCGGCTATTCGTATTGATTAAGAAGAGAAAACACATTCAATTTTCATCTCCCCCGCCCTCTCTTTTGTTTCTCTCTCGATCGAAGCTGCGCAGTACAATCGGATATCTATCGGTAAAGGAAATGTGGAGACGTTATTCATTACGATGTGTTAATTAACCGCGAGTTCCTCGGCCACACTTCCTCACCACGCTTACGGCATGTGCAAATTTAATCTGACCTGGTTTGACTGCTGCTGCTCCGCTGGCTGGCTAGGAGCTGTGCGGATGATGCAAGACTGAGCATGAGTGGATCAGGTTTCTTATCTGATGAAGACTTGCGGTAAAACTCATCCTGATTCTTCTCAAGAAACACAATGGGGGAAAAAACGCACTAGCACCAACACTTCTGGAAGGAATAACTATGTTGCCTCATCTGAAGACCAGATAAAAGGTGTAAAAGTAAAAAAAGAAAAAAAGAAATGCATTCAATGCAGCAATAACTATAGGGTGCATCTATCTGTAAGATGCTGGAAATGGCAGCAACCCAAATGGTTGAATATCAGGAAAAAAACAGCTTGCTCACGTGGACTGGTTCTTCCTTTTTAGATTCATGAGCCAAAAAAAACCCCTACTTGGACAGCCCTCCACATCCAGGGTTTTACTGTAACAATACAAATCTGTACATACTGGACTCATTCATTTTGCAGCCTCTATTCTTAATGTCACCTCAGTTTATACACAGGACTTGATTACATGGAAATCTGTTCACTAGCCACTGCTGGTACGGAAACTTGTGAGTTCCCAACGCAGTGTCCTTACAGTGCAGGCCTTTCGACAAGCATGTGTTGTTTATGTAATGTTATGGATTTATTTTGTCCTATGATGATATTCATGGGGGCATTTATTTGGTCGATCCTGTCTCTAGACAGAATTCCACTTACTGTAATATAGCCTACCTTTCATCTTACGTTTATCTGTCTGATCTAGACAGCGTATCTACACAACAACCCCATTGTTTACTGACATTAATTACTGTCAGTAATAAAGCCATTTTGGGGGCAAAGAAAAGTATCTTTGAAAGATCAAAGCAGACTGATTTATCTGTTGTCTCTCCTTTATGAAGGTAATAAGAACATTAGGCCCAGTCTACACCATAGATACACACACACACACACACACACACATACACACACACACACACAGACACACACACACACCTCAGGCCCAGTCTACACCATAGATACACACACACACACACACACACACACACACACACACACACACACACACACACACACACACACCTCAGGCCCAGTCTACACCATAGATGCATATTTGGCAAAACAGTTGCTAATAATGGGCATGAATTAAAACACTAGCCTGGTGGCCCTAGCCACGGCGCGACTGGCTGGGGCACCTACACTGTACGCCGGCAACCTGGGTTCGGTTCCCGCCCCGTGGTCCTTTCCGGATCCCACCCCGACTCTCTCTCCCATTTCCTGTCATTCTCCACTATCCTATCTCATTAAAAAAAACACTAGCCTGGTGAAATATAGCCGAGGGAATAACACACCTGTAGAGCAACTGCTAACAACACATTGATCACAGGTGCAATTCAGCAGCCGTGGCCCACTAGTTAACACTCTGGACTTGTAACCGGAGGGTTGCCGGTTCGAGCCCCGACCAGTGGGCCCTTGAGCAAGGCACCTAACCCCTCACTGCTCCCCGAGCGCCGCCGTTGTAGCAGGCAGCTCACTGTGCCGGGATTAGTGTGTGCTTCACCTCACTGTGTGTTCACTGTGTGCTGTTTTAGTGTTTCACTAATTCACTGATTGGGTTAAATGCAGAGACCAAATTTCCCTCACGGGATCAAAAAAGTATATAAAAAAATGTTAAAAAAAAATCACACACACACACACACACACACACACACGACTGGTAAGGAATTTGCATTATCTGCATTGCAAGTTGCTTTGTACCATGTGCAGCCATGTAGCATGTACTCTGCTAAAAGAGTCAATAGGAGCTGTGTGGAATATGTCTGTTTTGGCCATGAAGACCAACATGCTGTACTGTTATGAGCAAAGTATTATTAAGCACTGAACTTTATATTTAAGGTTTATCAGCATGCAATCTTCAAATATGGTTTGTTCATGTTAACTGATGCCATTAAATGACATTAGTTAAGTGAAAACTGCTGTGATGTGCTCAGCTTGGGTAGATTTATTAATAATCCGTAACACGTTAATAAACCATAGACTTCGGCATTTAACCTGACTTATGGTTTATTAATTCCTAAATTAATGGTTCATTCATGTTAACTAATGGATGGAATAATGTCCGTCAGGGAATCCCGAGTGTGGGCCATCATCTCAAGAGTTACTGGTTCATTACTCCTCATGCAAATGCTTTGAAAAATAAATGAGCATAGAGCTTTGCATAGAGAGAGAGGGGGGGGCACTACCTTTGAGTACTTTGATTTGTTCTGTTTAAACTTAGGTGTCAAACAGGCTGAAAAATAAATGTCTACAGAACTACAGAACCTATAAAATGAATACTGTTAATTTATTTATTTTTGTTAAATGATATATCATACTGGTTATTTTATTTCACTAAATGATACATCACATATATATATATATCACTTGCATGACGATACCATTATTGAGGAAGAATTTGTTGTGATGGTTTTGTATTGTTAAGATGCAGTCAGTGTTTTTAATGGTTCCACACCTACAGTTTATCTGCATTTGCATCTGCATTTGTTGATAATCTGGAGTGGCTACAAGCAGGTGGAAAACCAATCCCAGAAATTGGTCAACTGATCGCAAAGTGCAAAATATTGTACTGCTTTATTAGTCATGCCTTTCGAGCTAAATCGCTGTAAATCCAAGCATTTGTGACAACAAAAATGACTCATTCCATTTCATAATTACTTTTAGTCTCTTAATGCTATTACTTTCCATTATCAAAATAGTCTGTGAGTTTTACACATGCCACACACCAACTGCAGGTCTCCATTAGTGTCTGTTGACAGCTCATCATGACACAGCCAGACAGGGAATTGATATTCATAACATTCAATTTGTTATCTCCAACAGACCTCTGTTTAAGCGGGGTCTGAGGCCTGCAGATAGATCATCCCAGCTGCTTTAATGTCCCCCCCCTTTGATATGTTCCTGATTGGTCTATTAGCTGCCCTGTCATGAGATAGCATCGGCAATGAAATGCTTTTTATTTGCGCTGTGCAGATGTGTCTGTTGATTCAGGCAGGGAAAGGCGGCTACAGGCAGGAAAATGTAGCTGCCGGCAGGGAAAGACGTGTGGAGGTAGGGAAAGGCTTCTGCAGGCAGGGAAAGGTGGCTGCCGGCAGGAACAGGAGACGGCAGGCAGGGGCAGGGGTAGCGGCACACACGAGTCGACTAAAGAGACGGCAACCGTCCAGACTGCAGTGTGAGCCAGTGAGAGAGCGAGGGAGCCGGCCGGCGTCGCGCAAATGCACAAAGTGCCTGTGCTGCTGCTGCTGATGATGATATGAACTCTCTTATCTAGATCGCAAACAAATGCCAGATCCTGCCCTGATCTGGTCCAGATCCAGTCATGAACTGGCCCAAATCTGGCCCTGATCTGGCTCTGATTCGGCACGCTTCTGGCTCTGATCCGGCTCTGATCTATCTAGAAAGCAGACAAGCTCTTGATCCAAGTTCAAGTTTAATGTCATGCGTATTGAGAATACGATGAAATACTCTGGCTCTCACAGCCTTAAATAAAACACATACAAGACACGTCCTCACAAAGAACCAACAGCATGCATACGGTAAAATACGGGAATACAGCAACATCCGGCCACATAAAAAGTTATCACAAAAAATGTCATACCCTAACAAAGACCCAACATTATATGCACAGTAAAAAAGCACAATAAAGTAATCTGCTCCTAATCTGGCCTACGTGCAGTCAATCAGGACCTGTACAGGACCACATCTATTCCAGAGTCCCCTGCTTTCTGTGTAAAGCATCGAGTTTGTCTTTTCCAGAGATCTTCTCTAGTCAGTATTTTGGACCAGGGGCTGCAAGGCCATAATGAGGCTATTAGGGCCTCATTGTAAGTGTAAATAGCACACGATGCAGCCCTCCCTTTACAGTCCTCGCTCTGCATGGATGGGTGTGTGGATAGGAGAGAGGAAAAGCAGCTCCAACAGTGAGTCATATTATATCAGCACGGCGCTGTTTCTATTCACAGCTAGTGAATGCCGGAGGTCCATTTCAAAGCTTATTACATGCAGAAATTGTTTTCCTCCATTTGACCAGGAGCAAACGTGATGTAGACCAACTGCTAAATGAAGAAATGTTCTCTCTCTCTTTCTCTCTCTCTCTCTCTCACTCACTCTCTCGCCCCTGTATCCCTTTCAATTTTTTGTTTCAAATACAAATTGCCAGAGTCCGTGGTGAGAAAATTAGCTCTATCCACTACAGCCTAGAGCATAAAATAAAAAGTCATAATCCCTCTCAAGTGGATGCCGGCTAAATGAAATGGTGCTTGCTTTACTACTCTGTAGGTCCCCCGGTGAAACAGAGACCAGTATTTACCGTCCGAACTGATTAAAATCTCCTGTGCAAAGCAAATATAGTCGATGCAAGGATATTATTCCAGAGCTTGCCCCACTTAACACGTACTTGAGTATCCGACGACAGCAATTTGAATATACACGCCTTTGACAAAGGAATTTGGAACAAAAATGAGGATTTCGCATTAATATTTTATCGACAGAAAAGAACTTCAATATGAGGATAAATATAGAGGCCACTGGTTTCTAGGTTAACATGTCTTTCATTGGGGTGGGATGAGGAAACTATTGCACAGACTCACTCTTATCCCTAATGTCTTTAATACATCCTGTCTCTTTGAATAAACAGTAAGTACATTGCGAACTCTGCTGCTAGCATCAGAGGGAGATTTGTTTACAAGATGTTACATCTAAAATATGGAGTAATCATCAGACAGGGAAGAGTGCATTTACATGTTCTTCTTCTCCCAAAGCAAAGAGGACAACAAGGAGACAGAAGCGGAGGTAGGTAGGGGGGGTGAAATGCTTTGCATGTGTTGCAGGTGAAAATGGAGATATGACCCTCTTTTGAAACTGTTTTCTGTGTGGTGAGGAGAGTGATTCATGCTAGTCAGTATATGATTGAGAGAGAGAAAGAGAGAGAGATTCTGAAACTGAACAGTTTTTCTCATATATGTTCCATTAAAACCTATTCATGTACCGTACACTGAAAACAAAAAATGGCCTTGCTTGAGATCTGGCCTTGCTTGAGATCTGGGCCGTATCACTCAACTGCTGCTGTTTTCTGTTGTGCATGGTATGTGTGTATGTGTACATGTTTGTGTGTGTGTGTGTGTGTGTGTGTGTGTGTGCTTAGGGATGTAGGCTTTAGCTTGCAGTACAACCGCTGGGTGAAAGTGAGGGTGGGGGGTGGGTGTGTGGGTGGCTCTCCATGAGTATTCGGCCGGCTCTCCCGCCACACATACACACAACTGCCTGATTCATCCAATTAATTCTGGAGCCAGGAAAGAGAAGTAATTATTTAAATCAGGTGGAGAGTGTGCTTCTGTTTGTGTATGTGCGTGCGTGTGTGTATGTGTGTGTGTGTGTGAGGGGGTGGGGGTAGTGGTGGCAGCAAATACCTGCAGGACATGCGGCGCCAGCTGGGTGCAGCCCAAACTGGCATCCTGCGGGCATCCAATGGGCACCCCAGCGCTGCTGAGCTGAGCACGCCTCATTTGCATCGACACTTTAGGGAGCGCATTTATTTGGACTCTGGATCTGGGATTGGGACTGTGTCACTACACACAATGTGACAAAAGCAGGCGGCGGCGGCAGTGGGGGCATCACGCGCACAGATGCACAGATGCAGAGTGAGAGCGTTTGCTGTTAGTGCTGAGCTCAGAGGTTAATCTGGCAGGCAGGATATAGACTGATGGGTGTGCGCCTCCCGGCTATGCTGTTAGTTGCTTTGGATGAAAGGGTATGATTCATTTGGAAGAAAGACAGAGAGAAGCAGTTTAAAGAGAGAAAGAGAGAGGGGGGAGAGGAGGGTGGGGAGAGAAAGAGAAATGACGGGAGGGAGGAAGGAAAACTAAATAAATGAAAGAAAGAAAGTAAGATGGAAAGAAAGATAGAAAGAAAGAAGAAAGAAAGAAAGAAAGAAAGAAAGAAAGAAAGAGTCCCCTGATGTGGATTAGAGGACCTCTCAGTGTTCTTCACATTGTTTCATGCTCACTGTAGCACATCTCTTCAGTATTGGCAGGCTGTATAGGCCAGCACCTCCTCCTGTACTGTGAATGACCCCCCTGATCAAAACAAAACAATTCAAGCAAGTGTATCCTTTATTGGGCTCTATGGAGGTTGGAGTGGGCAGAGGAGGCCCGGGTAATGAGAGGAAACGGGCCACAAATCTCCCCCGTGTAGACCCTTTCGCCCACTCCGCAGCGCACAGCACAGCGTCCACTTTTTGAGCCGGCGATCCATTTGACACTTGTGCTGCCGACTCAGAGACAGTTATTGGATTGGAAAGTGATCCAGTGGCCAGGCGATGACTTCCACTCCACTCGGGGGAGAAGAAGCAGCCTGCGGCAAGCCTAGCTGACAGAGATATTACTCTGTCCCTGGCCACCGTCCATTCAATCCCGCGGCTCCCTCGGAACACTGCAGGCATGTGAATGCCCTCACTCACTCAGTCATTCATTCATACACACACACTTAAACACATGCACACACACACTCTCTCTCTCTCTCACACACACACTCTCTCTCTGACACACACACACACACACTTAAGACAAACACACACAAACACACACACACACACAGAAGTTGCCAATGTATCATGTCTGCACAAATTACATTAACGATGGCAATTACAACGGGTGCAGTTGTTTAGATTTTACAAGAACAACAGTTTGGAGTTAACCTGCACATCACCTGCAACCTGCCACCATCTTGGACAGGAAGTGACACACATTCAAGACACACACTCACACACACATTCAAGACATACACACATAAACACACACCAATCATGCTTGCACATATCTTTATTCTACGAGACTGTTATCTGTGAAAATACTAAGTAGCAAACACAACTTTTTTTGTCACATTGCAGTGTGATAACTCGGTTGGTCCTTAACTTGTTTGAGAAGTTAATTAAAGAGGGTTTTTGATTTCCTTCCCGCAAAGTCATCAGACAGGCAGGCGAGACTGGCACAATCAAAGCTAAATCTAGGCCACAGACTAAACCATTTTTGCGGCACAGAGATGTGATTTTCATCCTGTTCCATGCGCTTTACATTCCGTGCCGCACACACTCTCCCTGGAAGAGTCATAAACAAAAAATGCCAGAGCCCAGCAGCCGTCCCAAACAGTCCATCACTGGCCGCTGTCTTGGCACCGGTTAAGAAGGGCTCTTTGAAAAGCCTGCAGTATGAAAGGACACCATTAAAGTGACAATATCTCCTTTTAAAACTGTTTATGAATGTGTTTTTTTCCTCTGTGAGAATGTCAAGCCAATGCCATTCTCCATCTGCTCTGAAGCCTGTCTCATCTTGAAGAATCAGAGCTTGTCTGAAAATCCTTTTCACGGTCTCATTATCTGATTACAATCTGAAATGAGGTCTTTGTCAAGATATTTAACACAATTTTGAGGCCGCAATTGTGGTGTGGGGTGTGTGTGTGGGTGTGAGCGTGCTGTGTGAAACAAGTTAAATATTAGCAGTGCAAAATGCAGATGATGAAACGTTTGCAGCTTTCACGAGTTGTCGGTGTGTGTCTGAACGCTTTGGAAAGGTGGGATGTAGACCGAGCGCGCATAATTAGACATGCAAAAAGGCCAGCGGAGAGTCTTTGATCTTTTTTCAAAATGCTCCAGACACTGTGCACATTGTGGTAGATAGCACCTGTGAGAGGGAGCCTGCCTTACGTGCTCAGCACACACCCCACAACAAACACGTATTAATTAATAAGAACAAGCAAAATTAAAAAAAAAGTAAATGAATAAAATGACAGCACATCTGCTTCTGTGGCAAGATCCCAGAGTAATTACTGTATGTATGACTTTGTTAGTACTGAAATCACCAAAAGGAATCATCAAAGCAAGTAGCAACTCCACGAACACAGCTATGGATTGGTTAGCCAGCTGAACTTGGTGCTCGTGGCTTAACAGAGTATCCAGATCCTGCCATGGTTTCTAGCCAATGGTCATTGTTCGTGACAGAGCATGACTTTATGGAAATGTATGCTCATTAAACCTTTGTCTGTGTTGCTGAAGTAGTAATTGTGTGAATTGGTGGTATGGCTTTGGAGAAAACATAATTCATTATAATGGGGGGGGGCACAGATTAGGCCTAATTTCTGCCTTCAAACATTTACGTAACAACGCATTCACGTGTTTGTTGATTAGATTTTTTTTATGTACTTCAGGCATTTCAACAATATGTTGAGGTAGCTAATACTTGGCAGACTGTCTCAAATCACTGGGCCTTTAAGTGTCACGCAGGATTTTTGCTTTCGGAAGATATTTTCCGGTGGATGGGGAATTCATCACTGTTACCCAAGTTAAGACGGATATGTGGGATGGACGTGTGGGAATTGTCACGCTCGATTGAAACAGTTACACTCAATTTATCTCAAGATATCTGCATGCTTCACACGGGCACGGCTGGAAATGCTTGACATCACAAGCTGGGATGTCGTGCGCTTATCTGGTTTCTCAATAACGATATCACCGTGACCGAGGAATATTCAATGTTCTGCTTCAAAAATCAACTTGGCATGCATTGCCTAAATACTGTGGGGGCGTTCTCTTGGCCGGGAATGGAAACCTTACTGGATCGATCTTGAGCGTGCGCGGGGAGACAGTGTACCCTAGCGACACTGCCCGAGTAATGCGACACAATATAAGGTGTCTAAAATCACATAGCAATATGCCTTCAGAATTGTTGCCTACGAGATATTTCTTCAGAGACTGATCCGGGTTTCACTTGCAGGACAGTATTGTTTGAAGCGTAATGATATGGTTCTATGGCTGGCTGGATTGGCGGGACTATAAATAAATTAAGCCAGAGGCAAACCGCTGTTGTCAAGGTTTAAATGTGAAATAACAATATACCGTCTTGCACAGTTCAGAGAAGTCCGTTGTAAATAACGCTGCCGTGAGCTACTTGTCATTCAATGGAATGACTACACTTAATTGAACTTTACCAGATCAATCATGTTTACAACGTGAAGGTGAACGAGAGCGAAGGAGCGAGAGCAGAGTATATTGGAAGTATATTGGGAGAGAGAGAGGGCACCCAATAGTGAGAGAGAAAGAGAGACGGATGTCTGCGCAACACTCAGAGATCCAATTCTTCAGAGGCTGCATTTTTAAGGTCACTCCTAAAGGCCAGTGTTCCTGCGTCTGCACCGCGTCTGTCCCTCAGAAAACTGCCCAATTTGGAATTGTTGCCAGTGCCCTCATTAAATCTAGCACCCCTGTGACACACTAGGCATGAATAAGGAAGCTATAAGAAGGCTCGTCTCTTTAGATGGGGGAAGGCGGGTATCAATAAGAGACTCATGCACAGTTTATCTTTTTTAGAGTTCGAAACCAAGCCACGCACAAATTTAACTTTTCCATCTGTGACAAATGTTGTAACGCGGTATATTCGTAGATGTTAGCGCATGGTAAATGTGTCTGGCTTACAGCAAGGGTACGTACCCTAATATACAGTTTGTATTGTTTTTAAACTCACACCACGACATGACATACATCAGCAATTACATCAAACATGTCACAGAGTTACTTACAGTTGTTGGCTGCCAGTGCGGAACCTAAAGCGGACAGCATCGTCACACTAAATGCATACAGCCAGGACACACTCCGCGAATCCATCTTCACGCATAACACGAGGCTTATCCAAGTCGCGCTATATCCTTGGTTTGTAGAAAATAGCTCCAATAGTGCGTCGTCTCCCAAAGGTTTAGTTCCAGTGGTTTGTGTGCGCTAGCACCGAGCCAGTCTTGCTAGTGATGAAAGAACGGAGACACTCCCCCGTAGATGCTCTTAAAGACATACGTTGTTCAGAGGGGCATGCTCTCACCGTGAAAAGCTGATGGTAACATTTCTGCCAGATTTCTGAGGTGGGTGGATTTTCAGGAGATTAAAAAAAAGACGAGCGAGCACACGCTATTGGTTGCTGTAGCGTTCCCTTTCCGTGCAATCAGCAAAATACCTTCACACTCATTCAACCTGCGCGAAGCCGTCCGTCCTGTCCCTATCACAAGTTATATGAAGTGAACCTGTAAGCTGGTGGGAGAAGAGAGGGTGGTGGAGGACTAGCATATACTGTTAAAACGACGCGAGAGAGAGAGAGAGAGAGAGAGAGCAGTGTTTGAAAAACAGCGTTAATTCAGCACCATGGACAGCGCTAACTCCTATCACCAAACTCCCTGGAATTCCTTTTCGACGTGCGTGCTGTGCATTTGTCCTTGACTGATTTGTATAGTGGAATATAGTGGAATGTTTTTCATACATTTGTTCGATTTTTTACAGCAATTCCAATTTTTTTCTTTTGTTTCTCGTCTTGGTGACATGGACATTACTTCACAAAAGGGATGTGTATCTAATCTAATAATACGCTATATTTGGATGAGACACATGAAGTAATAGTGAACAGTGAAATACTATCACTGAAAATGTATGCATGCAATGACATTATCCTCAGAGAATTACATACGTGTTGCGTGTTCAGACACTCACATCCCGTTTTAGCTGGATTTCTAAATCTCATTCTTTTCATTTTCGTAAATCCATGCAAAATCATGCTATACCGTCATTGCTCATGCAAACCCTGATAAGAAATAGTATCCCGGTACTGATTTCTGTTGTTTAGCCTGTCACACGTGGATTATGTCGACATTAGTCTTAACTCTGCATGGGGCAAATTAAGTGAAAACAGGTCCATCCCTATTTTAAATATGTTGGGATTTAGGCTTTAGTCAGAGTTGGGTTGTACCTGTTTAGTTTACCTTTGTGTTATGGGATGTGAGGAACTGTATTCCACTGGGTGGCGATGACGGTGTTACAAGGTCAGTGACCGTCAGTGAGTCTCTCTTTCTCCACCCTAATCTACATAGCCTGTTACGCCATCACACTTCAAATGCCACGGCAGTCACCACATTCTCCACACGTGCAATACGATCTTGAGGAAATACGCCAAACACCATATGTCAAGCAAGACATGGTGTGACGTTCTAGTGCAGATGTGGTGTTGACGTGACACGGGGCAGCCCTAGACCAGGACGGTCTGATGCTAGTTGTCCACGCGCATTGCCATATCCCTGCCAGGATGCCTGAAATCAGATGGTATTTATTGATTTTAGTTGAACTCAACAGGATGTAATTTAATATAAAAAAATAAACGTTTTGAGTAATAATCCCTGTTTGTAGATACAGGCCATGCTGACATGTGCTGAAAGAGTGGATTAAAGTAATCCAGATCCCTGCTTTAAAGCATTAAAATCCAAAGGTCATTTAGGAAAGCAAGTGATATGATCTTTGCCTCAAACTGCACAGAATTAAATCTACCTTCACAGTGATGGCTCCATAAACTAAGCTGTGTGTTGCTGGTGTGTGACCATAATGCTTAATGCATAATGCACATTCAGATCCAGAGGTGTGCTTTTTGCTACTAGACACTTAGACATATGAGTAGATATAAGACGCCAACCATAATACTTGAATCCTCAGGTTGTCTCTCGTTTTATCCTTTGTTTGCACACTGAAGTGACTTTCTTAGACTAGACTTCCAGGTTAAATAGAGTTAAATGTAGAGGATAAAATGTCAGTCTCCATTTTGGTGAATCACAAGGGAGTCTCCTAGAACTGCAATTCAAGATAGGTTTATTTGACACCTCTCTCTATATTTGTCAGTTTTCATTTTCACCATGTGTATTATGCGATGAACCATCAAAATCAGCTTTCATAGTCGGGAGTCGGAGTCCATTTTCCCCTTCGTCTTTGTGAAGATCAATTTCCTGTCCAGTCCTCTCTGGAGACCTAAGTTGATGCTCGCTGATCACGTCGCCTGCTTTTTCAAGAGAGACTTCATTAAAGTCAGACATCACTCTCCTCAAATCCTCCTCATATCTCACACGATAAACAGTTTGCCTTTGCAAAGACCCTGAATGTGAATGTGCTACTGCTCTCCCTCCCCTACTAATGAGCCAGGCCGTCTGCCACGGCTGTTGATTGGGCTCTTCCTATGAGCGGAGACATGATTCAGATGTAGCAAATGAAAGCCTTTGACCAAGCAAGCTATAGTGTGTGTGTGTGTCTGTGTCTGTGTCTGTGTCTGTCTGTGTGTGTGTGTGTGTGTGTGTGTGCGTGTGTGTGTGTTGTGTGATTGTGTGCGTGCGTGTGTGTGTGTGTGTGTGTGTGTGTGTGTGTGTGTGTGTGTGTGTGTGTGTGTGTGTTGTGTGATTGTGTGCGTGCGTGTGTGTGTGTCTGTCTGTGTGTGTGTGTGTGTGTGTGTGTGTGTGTGTGTGTGTGTGTGTGCGTGTGTGTGTGTTATGTGATTGTGTGCGTGTGTGTGTGTGTGTGTGTGTGTGTGTGTGTGTGTGTGTGTGTCTTTATAATAAATTGAGCCAGTTGGCCTTTTATCTTCAGAGGGCTCAGCTTTTGTAAAGACCAAAAGGGAGAAAGAGAAAAAAGAGAAAAAAGCAAGCAAGTGCCCTCAAAATCCAACAAAGGTGACGCCACACACAGACAAAAGGGTAAAGGGGATAGGCATGAATAAATAATGACTGCCTTACTTATTAAATACTCATTCAGGATGCCATTTCTTTTCTTTTTTTCCTCTTTCTCTCTCTGTTATGCTTCCACTTTTCTTTTGTAATCCTCTCTTTCCTTGATTCATTAAAAATTAAATTGTTCAACACACATCTCCATATTTTCATGATCCAGGAATCTTGGTCAAGTGGTTCCACCTTATGGACCTCTTATGGCCACTTTCTCTCTCTCTCTGTTTCCTATAACTCATAAGTGACTGCTTGAGGGCTGTGTAAACCAATAGACACAGGAGCCGCTTATAGTGTGATAATGAGAAAATAGGGCAATGTGATATGACATCAGAGAGGAAACCATCAATATGTGCAAACCAATCACTGTGACCCTACACTCGCAACATGATCATGTAACACTGTCGTTACATTCCCGCCAGAAGCAGTTGGGATGCTGAAATCCCATCCACACCCCCTACACACATACACACACACACACACACACACACACACACACACACACACACACACACACACACACACACACACACACACACACACACACACACACACACACACTCACCCACTGTCTCATTTCCTGACCAAAAAATCCTGCGTGTGTGTGTGTGTGTGTGTGGGGAGGGGAGGCTTACGTAAGCGTAGGAGGCTGTTTTCTTCTACAGCCTTTGAGAGAGGCAGAAAAAGCACCGCAATTCGCCAGCCTACTTTTCTCAAGTGTTCAACACTAAAACCCAATACCCTTGATAAAGACCAATGGGAAAAGATATGATTGAGTATGCTGGACTTCAAGGCAGAGAGAAGAACAAAGTGTCTCGCAGAAGCATCTTCATCCCGTATACATAACCGTAACCAGAGCGGCTCTTCTCCGTCACATCCAGACAGTTATTGATAGATGGCCGACATCCTATCACAGATGGTGGTGGAGCTGTCGGCCATCGGTAAACCAGAACTATGTCTTTGGGTTTATACACGTGTAGACTGTATGGGGAGTGTGTGTGTTTGTGTGTGTGCGTTTTGTGTGTGTGTGTGTGTGTGTGTGTGTGTGTGTGTGTGTGTGTGTGTGTGTGTGTATGTGTGTGTGTGTGTGTGTGTGTGTGTGCATGTGAGTGTGTGTGTGTGTGTGTGTTTGTGTAAGAGTGTGTGTGTGTAGGTGTGTACTTGTTTATGGCCATGTAGGTACTTCTACTGAGTGTGTGTGTGAGAGAGATAGAGTCCAGAGAGTCCATGGCCATACAATGTATTAGCAGGGCTACATGGACACACAACTAAAGTGAAACGTTTGTGGTGCGTGCGCTGCAACAATAAGCTTCCACTGCAGCCTATACAGCTGGCTACACTATACGTGACAGTGATCCACATGTGCGGACATTTAGAAAAAAATACACCCATCTTCAATTTCTTTTCTTGTGCAGCATCTGTGTTCCGCTTTTGTTGCACTTTCAGTGTCACTCAGGGGTGAGTGAATGAATACATGTGTGTGTTCCCATAGTGATATGCAATTGCATATGGCTATCAACAGCTGTGCATGTATGGGGAGAAGTGGTTGATATGCTGTACAGGGCCAGTACTGTAAGTGGATCTTTGCCATTATAGCATAAAGTAAAAGGCTGTGAGATCAATAAGCCACCGGCAGCGCTGAGGGAAAGTGAGGCTAAGGACATCAGTTGATCAGCCCTGGGTCACCACCCTCTTTCCCTCGCTCTCCACCTCTATCTCTCTCTATCTCTCTCTCTTTTTCTTTCAATCTCTGTCTCTTTCTCTCTCCCTCTTTCTCACTTTCTCTCTCCATCTTTCTCTTTTTCTCTGGGCAGTGTGTCAGCAGAAAGAGCTATCTTTGCCCCCACACGTTCTCATGACCACATTCATCCAGGGTGTCTGCACTCACAGTCCCCTAAAGTAGCTCCTGTTCACTCGTGTGTGCAGGCAGAAGTACCTCTGGGCTGTCCAGTCATCATTTCATTATATGGTAGCACAGAGAATATATGTCACCACTATTTTATTAGAGTAAGTTTTGGTAGCACTTGATGTTATGTACATCATCTTAACCATTATATAAGTAAAGTAAACATATCAAGCAGATGAGGGTGTCAGTATGTTTATGTAATATATAATTGTAGGTAACACAATTAGTCTCAGCATAGAGTTTGAGTTATGATTAGGGATCACACTGTAGTCAAGACTGCAGCAATGACAGCAAAGACTGATCTTATACAAAATATTAACATACTGCCACACTTATTATAACAAGTGCATATAAGTGCATAATAAATGCAATGTTACATAAATATGTGTGTGTGTGTGTGTGTGTGTGTGTGAGTTTGAGTGTGTGTATCTGAGAGAACACAAGGTCAGATGTAGACATTTTTCCCTTTGCTAAGACACTGCAGTTGGCTGCAGAGTGGCTGACGAGCTGGCTGAAGCAACATCTGTTTCCGACGAGCGCAGAGTCATTACCAGGAGAGCACAGATGGAGCAAACGAACATTGTCAAACAAGAAGAAAAAAAACATCCATCCTACACACACCCGCGATGTGCAAAGTCACAGACAGCTCTTAAGAATCACTTACAGTAAGATGGGCAAAATTGAGGGGCAAACTCATTTGTCAATTTGTGTCACCATGTGGTTAGCTTCTGCTTTTAAAAAAAAAAAATAATAATTTTTGGACAGGGACTTTTACAAGCTAAGTT
>NC_063211.1:20070383-20175383 GCF_017589495.1 Alosa alosa | reverse complement strand
GTCTTCGCATAGAAAGCCAGAGTTGTCTGTGAAGAGTGCTCTCCCCATGAGAGGGAATGAGGGGAGTAAGATGTGTTTGTGTGAGTGTGTGAGTGTGAGTCTGAGTGTTTGTGTATGTGTGTGTGTGTGTGTGTGTGTGTGTGGTGTGGGGGGACAGCTGGATGTGGTGTGTGTGTGTGTGTGTGTGTGTGTTAGAATGGATGCTGTGGCATGAGGAGGCATTCTTATCAGTGCTGGGTGTGGCATCACTACCCCAACTATGCCCCCATCCCTCTGATAGACGGTGGAAAGTGCGAGAGTGTGTGTGTGTAATTGTGTGTGTGTTTGTGAATGTGTGTGTGTGTGTGTGTGTCTGCGTGTGTGCAGCAGGCCAGTTGCCTACAGGAGCTTGACTGAATAAGAGATGGCTGCGGCTAGCTCCACCCGGTCCGGGGTGAGCAGCTGTCACACCGTGTGATATCCTGCCCGAGCCTGCCAGAACATTCGCATTCTTCTACGCTCGCTCGTTCGCTCGCTCGCACACACACACACACACACACACACACACACACACACACACTGGCACATTGAGGGGGGTTGTGCAGCAGGTGGAGAGTGGGGGGTCATGACGCCATGCTTTCAGCCTGAGTGTTTTTGCAGAGAGAGCCGCCGCAGTCGAGGGCTCCGAATCGGCAGCAGGGGGAAAACGCAGGCTGCCTACTGGGGAGAAAGAGACGCCGGAGAGGGGGCCGGGCCTGATTCTGTCACCGTGACACATAGTGTGGCTAATGTCGAATGAGAGCACTGAGAGACCATCAGGACAGAGCATTTCTGTGGCACCACTGTGCTGTTATAACACACATAACAAATAACAGATAGCAGAAAAGACATGGCATGTATGCAGTGGTGTTATAGATATATAACACATAACAGATAGCAGAAAACACATGGCATGTATGCAGTAATGTTATAGATATATAACACTATAGATATATAACACATAACAGATAGCAGAAAACACATGGCATGTATGCAGTAATGTTATAGATATATAACACTATAGATGCAGTGGTGTTATAGATGTATAACACATAACAGATAGCAGAAAAGACATGGCATGTATGCAATGCCGTTCTAAAGGAAAGAATAAGAACAACCTCTCAGATTTGTTTTTGCTAGAACATTTTTGGTTGTTTTCGTGGCACTTGTCTCAGAATTCCTGATGATTCCACTTGTGGCATAATGGTGTGTGTGTATGCACATTTCAGGTTTTTGAAGGTGCTTCATTTAAAATTCATGAATTTCAGGTGAAAAGTAAAAATCTAATTGCTCTCATATCCGATATGTGTGTGTGTGTGTGTGTGTGTGTGTGTGTGTGTGTGTGTGTGTGTGTGTGTGTGTGTGTGTGTGTATGTGTGTGTGTGTGTTTGTGTGTCTACTCATATAACAAGTGGTCCAATTTTCTTAAACTTTTCAGACAAGCTAGAGGGTCACTGTATCTCAGTCCTCCTACGTGACCATAACAGATTGGTATGCTGGAGTTTGGTTTCACTTTCTTACTGCGAAGGGTGCCAGTCGTGTTCTAATCTGCAATTAACAAATTCCTATATAATGATGTATGACTATTCATAGACATGTTTCTAAAAATGTAACAAAAATACAGTGCTACTCAGTTCACTAAGTTTTCAACATAGACATATAAACAGTGATAAAACACAAAAAGCTACCCCCAAATGCAATACTATAACATCTGTTGTTTCTGGTGTTTCTAATTCTAGTGTGGTATACAATTCTTTGTCAAAAATCATTGTGAGATTAATTTCCCTTGAGTGGTACCAATGGACCAAAATTATGGAGTCTTTCTCATTAACTATTTCACTGCACGAAATGCTGTGATCCAATGGCACAATTGAGAAAGAAATAGGCAAAAATAATTACCACTTTCCATATAAGTGCAATTTCACCCCTGTACCATGAGGGCATGCAGGAAATGAACTGTAGCAAGCTGACAAATGGACAAGCAGCCCTCGCGTTTCAGCCCTTTGCATGTAACCAGGATTAATCGGACAAAGCCTCCCCCAGGACACGGTTAACTACAGACAGCTCGGCAACAGATATGATACCCCCACACCTGTATGGAGGCAGAGAGAGAGAGAGAGAGAGGTGTAGAGAGTAAGAGAAAGAGAGATACAGTATGAGAGAAAAAAAGATGGAGAGAGAAAGAGATGAGAGAGGGGAGAAAGGGGGAAAAAAAGGAAGACTGTTTTTGAGCGTGGGGGAAATGAGGAGAGATGGGAGTCACCTTGGCTTCTAAAACATTCTCTTTATAGATATGGCAGGCTGAGTCCCCGGGCCATCCTGCTTAATGGAAACGGAGAGGATCCTTGGGCATCCCGCCGTGCCAAGAGCAGGTGCCATTACCCGCTGCCATCACTCACTACCCAGCCGCCCCCCACCACC
Organism: Alosa alosa; assembly: GCF_017589495.1. NCBI lineage: Eukaryota > Metazoa > Chordata > Actinopteri > Clupeiformes > Clupeidae > Alosa > Alosa alosa. Next base: position 20,172,944 of record NC_063211.1, on the reverse strand, counting down.
CACCCCCTCTGCCCACAATGCCCGCCTGACTGCCAGCCTTATCCACTCCATTACACCAGGCATCGATCTCCGCCCGTCTTTACCCAAGCCTGCCCCAGCGGGCACAGGGAGGGGGGTGGGTGGGTTGTGGAGGGGGACGATGAGTGGCTAATGTGGGAAGCATTGGCATTCACCTTTTCGCTTCGTGGATCGCTCCATTTGTTTACCGAGCGATGGATCGTCATGGTGGGTGTGAAGAGGTACCTGGGTGGCTTAGAGGGATGATACAATGTTGTACTGTGCCGACAATTTGTACCGATAAAGCTATTAGATGACAGCAGTTGGTGGCAGAGGATGATGCAAACAGAAACATACTGTATGAAACTGAACATGCCAACAGACATATAGTGAATGCAACTGAACATGCTAGTGTATGCAACTAAGTATATATACTTAGTTGCATACACTAGCAGGTTCAGTTGCATACACTACTGTTAGCATCTTCAGTTGCATACACTATGTCTGTTGGCATGTTCAGTTGCATTCACTATATGTCTGTTAGCATGTTCAGTTTCACACAGTATGTTTCTGATATATAGTGTATGCAACTGAAGAGCCCAAGAGGTGTCTTTGCAAGATATTTTTGTATATCGAGAGAATGTGCTCATTTTACTTCATTGTGGTCTCAATTTACTAGATTGCGTGCACAATGTAGTATATTGTGCACTCATTTTATTTAATTGTGGTCTCATTTTACTAGATTATGTGTACAATTTAGTGTATATATATATATATATATATATATATATATATATATATGTGTGCTCATTTTACTAAATTGTGCTCTCAATTTACTAAATTGTGCACACTAAGTTTTACTAAATAGTGCACTCATTTTAGTAAATTGTGGTCTTATTTAAATTTTTTGTAAGTGCACAATTTAGTAAAACGTGTGCACGATTTAGTAAATTTTGCACACACTATAATAAAATGTCTGCACGATTTACTAAATTGAGAGCACAATTTGTGTATAAAAATGTATATATAATATATATGTACTGCATGCTCTTTTTGGATAGAAGCGACTGATAAATGAATGCATGCAAATTCACACACAGCTCCTGATGAGTGTGCGGAGTGAGAGTTTGGAAAACAGAGCAACTTTGGGTTGGATGTCACGATCACAACAGAGAGTCAGGCCTCAGGTTCTGCTCACGCATCAGGGTAATGATCCGAGTCCCCTCATGGTCCCCTTCTACACGCTCAGAGATTAAATACATTTTAAATTAACATAGGGCTAAACAGAACGACATGAGAAGGATACCATGACATGAGAAAAATCTATATCGTATAATCTGTATTTCAGGATTTTTTTCCCGTTCCTTAGACAAAAGCGGAGGGAGATTGAATTCCCTAGAGCCGTGTCAACAAGCTGCAGGATTAGTTTCCTTCTCTGTGTCTCTGTGGCGTGTGGCTGGGAATGTGTAATAGAATTAGCCACTCGTTTTGAAGGGTCAGGCAACGGCCGCTCACAATCTCAGTCACAGCATGTGGCAAAGACCAAGGGTCTGTATGCATCTGCATACATATGTGTATGTGTGTATGTATGTGTGTGTGTGTGTGTGTGTGTGTACAGTATGTGTGTCTGTGTTTGTGTCTGTATGCATCTGCATGCATGTGTGTGTGTGTGTGTGTGTGTGTGTGTGTGTGTTTGTGTGTGTGTGTGTGTGTGTGTGTGGGTGTATGTAATCTAGGGTGGGGTTAGGCAGGATGCCAAGTCTCTGTGTGAGCGCTGACCTTCACGCTGCTCTCATCTGGGAGGGGAAATCAAACCCAAGTTCCCAGAGTCCCCGTCTCCCCAAGCCACGCTCATGATGCCCGCCCTCACCCTGTCCAGCCTGTCAGTCAAGGCATCACTTCCTGAGGTGGTGCCTGACCCTGCAGCGTGGTGTGGCGTTGCCACGACAGCGGAGGTTCTGGTCCACTGATCTAGAGTGGGCACTGGTGTGTACGAGGGTCCAGCTGACAGCCCAGACGAGGTGAGGCCAGACGAGGGCTTGGTTCTGACCCAGTGCGACTCCACAGGGCCTACAGCTGCAGCAGACAGCCCCCATCACACACACACACACACACACACAGAGTCCCCACACATCAGCTCCCATTTGGTGTAATCAAAATAATATTACCCCAAGATTGCTTCCATCAGTTTAAAGCATAAATGACGGCACTCTGAAGGCTCCCACTGAAGCGGCACCGGCCCTGACACACACACCCACACACACACACATACTCACACCTACAGTACACACACACACACACACACACACACACACACACACACACACACTCACACCCCCACACATACACACACTTACTCACACACTACACCCCCCCCCCCCACACACACACACTCTCACACACACAGACCCACACGTATCCCCACACACACACACTTACATACACGCACACACACACACACACACACATACACACTCAGAGAGTAGAGGACCGCCAGCAAACCACCCACCCACCCACCCGCCCATCTGCCTGCGACCTCATTCCTCCCGTTTACATCCCATCTCATCTGGAGTCCATCTCCGCGTCCAGCCAACGGAGGATTTGTGGAAGCGCAGCCGTGCCGTGCCGCTCCACTCCGCTGCCTTGACAGGCATGCAGAGGCTCTGATGAGGCCGAGCGCGTGGAGAGAGAGCAGGAAGAGAGAGAGAGAGCACAGGGAGAGAGAGAGAGCACAGGGAGAGCTGGGAGTGGAGAGCAGAACGTGCCAGGAGAGTGGGGAGCTCAGACAGTGGCAGGTGTTGGCAAGGCATCACTATGTGCATGTGCATCCCCCACCTTCTCTCAGGCTTCACTGCGGCCAGCTGCTGAATGTCATGGGAGACTCTCAAATCATTTTGTTTCATTTCATTTCTGTCTTTTGGTTCATTCATTTCATTTCGTTCTTTTCTTTCTTTTTCATGGCGATGACCAGTTTCACTCAAAATTAAGTTATTAAATCAAAACTACATGTGGCCCATCTGCAGCTGTGCCTGGGTGGGTTTTGTATAAAACATATTGAATTAGTAGTCAGATCCTTTGACTGAAATATGCAAAAACTCGTTTTTGCTGTTTTTCTTTTTTTGCCCATGTTTTTGCCTCCATCTCTCGGCTTCGGTGTTGTGATCGCTTTCACTGTTCACGCCAACTATGCACCACCCCAGCAAGGCATTTAACACATATGCAAAAAGAATAGCAGATATGTAATTACCATGGGGTTCTTCTCCAGGTAGACCAGCTCTTCAGACCACCTTTTCTCATCGCATTCCTCAGGCAAAATATGGATAATTGTGTCAAGCGGTTTCATAGTCTTTTTTTCTCCTCACGAGATTAAAGTAGATTAAGTGATTTCCTGTCTCGTGTCGCTATGGGGTAGGGTAAGCTCCACGTCTGGAGATATACCATGACATTTGCATGACACGGGCGGGTCAATGCGCTTTCCCAACCGAGTTCTGTTCTCCCTCCGTGGCGTCGTCCTGGCCGAGCGAAATAATGGAGAAAAGGAAAGGGAAAAAAAGAAAAGAACTGGCACATTACTATAAAGAGCAACCATGCCAATGGAAAAGGTCATTTTGTCTCTCTCTCGGCTTGCAAGCAGCTTTCAGGCAGGTTTCATACACCGCGCAGAGCAGACCAGCCCAGTGGATTTCACTTCAAACACAACGCCCATATGGCTGCTCCCCCCTGGACACATGTAGCAGCCAATGTTCACATTGCATGACATTTGACACTTCAATGACAATTTAAACATTTCATGACAAAAGGTAAAAAGATCAATCTTTTGGAGGAGAGAAGGGGGTTGGGTGGTCTCTTGCATTTTTTATTTATTCATTTTATCCAAAGCGACTTACATATGTCAGTTATAACAAGGGCCAGTCTGCCTAGAGCAACTCGGGGTAAAATACCTTGCTCAAGGGCACAATGGTGGCAACTGGGAATCGAACCCACAATTTCACTGGCAACTGTATACTAGCCCAGCTCCTTAATCACTACTCTACCACCACCTGTACATTGACTGCCTCCATTGACTAATGGTGCATACATGTGGAAGATTAGCAAAAAAAAAACATGTAGCATTTCGAAGTTATCAGTGTTTTTTGGCTCTACTGCAAGAGCCTGCAGAAAGTCGATATTTACCCATTTTCCTTCCTCCAAATTGGGAACATTTCTGACATTTTCCCCTAAATTAATTTCCACTTAATCTGCTCGCTGAGAGCGAGCTACGCCTGCCATGTGGAAAATCCCCATAACATGCAGCTGAAACGTCCCCTCAGTCAAAAATAAATGAATAAAATAACGTATGACACGCACACTCATTTCAAACCGTCACTACTCAAAGGCTCGGAGCAGCTAAATGAGAATATTCACCCACCCCCCCCTTCTCCTCCAAAGTAATCACCAAAACGTATTTCAGGAGAAGAGTCGTTTTGCCATTTTGACAAAGATCCCTGCCAAGTGTTTTTGCTATTTTTTCCCTCACACCTCTTCCCCATCACCTCATCAGCAGCAGAGCTAGCAATAGCAGCATCTGTGTTCTAGGGGGCGCTGTGGCTTCCCTGATGTTTTATGTGACTTTGTGGCACCGCTGGTGGATCTAAGGGTCACCAAAACCCCAGACACAGGCAGGGACCCAGATACCACAGAAGGAAACCCTCACATTGAATGTTTATTTAAAAAAACATGGATATAAACATGTAATAAACATCCCAGACTGCATATATATTCTAAATGTCCATGTTTTGTGGGTAATCACAGCAATATTGTTTACTATGTTGATCATAACAAATGTCGGTAACACTTTACTTGACAGTATCGACATAAGAGTGACTAACCCTAAACCCTAACCTTAACCCTAACTAATCCTAACCTCTAACCATAATCCTACTGTAACCCTAACCCTAACTCTAACCCAACCCCTAACCCTAATCCTAACCCTAACTTGTTATGACAAAAACTGAATGTCATTTAGTAGCAGACACAAAGTGTTATGTCATAAATGTTTATGACTTGTTTTTGACACATTCATGACAGTGTCATGTCACTCTTATGTCAATACTGTCAAGTAAAGTGTAACCCAAATGTCAGAGTATTTTTCACATGTTACGTGCCGTGACTATCTGTAATGAAAGGTTCAGAAAGTGTAGCCTGGTCGGCTGGAGTATAGGCTACAGCAGGGGTCTCCAACCTTTTTTCCTCCGAGAGCTACTTTGACGAAATTGACATGGCCAAGAGCTTTTCACATCCAACCAAAATCCACTGAATAAGATTTGTAAGCTTTTTAAAGGTTCCTTTCAACTCATTTACCTTCTCTCTCTCTCTCTTTGTAGACTGTGAATTTGATTTCATAGGAATTTTAACATGTTTTCCAAGTGACTGGGTTATCAGATTTATGCATCTTCTTCAAACCTTTTGGAGAGCTACTTAGAAACAGGTGGGGAGCTACCTGTTGGAGACCCCTGGGCTACTGTATGAACCATGTTAAATATGCAAATACTGATCATGAGGAAGGCTATGGCTATAGCGTTTCACACTTCTATCACTGGTTAACAAACAACATACAGCCTATCTAGAGCAGGGTTGTGCAAAATTCCATTAAATTGAAACTTTAAATTCCAATTCAATTCTTGTATTTCACTTGCATTTCAATTGGATAGCAAACAGGAAGCAGAATTGCAATTCGAATTTTGCACAACCCTGATCTAGAGGCTATCCAGTTAAAATAGTGAGCTAACATTTTAATTGAGCTATTAATAATTATCACTATTAATCATACACAAGGGTCTTCCGTAGGTGTAAATAACTTGCTTTTACACACACAAACAGCAACCCTGGGTTTTGTGGCTTTGCCTTATTGACTATCTGAGCTCCTGTGCCTTCAATCAACATCAGCAGGTTTTGACAGACAGCGGTGGAGGACAGCACTGTGTCTGGGCTCAAATATAAACAAACAGCTGGGAAGGACATACCTCGCCGAAGTGAAAATGTCACCCTACAAACACATTTGTCAAGGTTGTTTGCAGTGGTGGAGTGTCGACCAATCACGTCACAAGCAGCAAGAGTGTCCTACATTACTGTGGCATAGGGTGGCAGCTGCGTATACACACACACACATACATACACACACACACACACGTGCGCGCACGGAGCGATAAAGTTCAAAGAGTCAGTTGTTTACAGAGAGAGGGAGGATGCTGTGACACAGTTTCTGTAACGACTTCATCGCTCAGCAGCGGGGCCGCCGGCCTACAGCAGCTTCTCCCGGACCGACTCCGGCTGGCGTGGTCGTGCCTCTCACAGCTCTCTCCGAGAATAATAACAGCCCCAAAGAGGCCACTTAAAATGGCTCCAAAATGTTGGATAGCCTGTCTGTAGCCGGGGAGACAGCGGGGTAGAACACAAGCGCAGAGTTCACAGATTTGTGTCAACATGGCGATGGCCTTGGTCGTGACCGTGTGCAGGAGTTGACGTTGTTGCCCAGTCCTATTTCTGTCTTCTAAGTGCGCAGCACAGACTGAGTGCAATTCTTTTTTTGCTGTTGTTGTTTAACTGGTGATTGAAGACAAACAATCTTCCAATTTGCTGTTGCTGGTGACAACGGCGATATTTCGTCATTGGAAATGAATTCCAATTTGTAAAGGAACAATATTTGTTTTCCCAGGCATTTGAATATAGGGTAATTACCTTGTGCACATATAATGGTATACATACAGTACTTTAAATGTTTCAATTCATCATACAGAGAGAGAGACAGTGAATAAATAGAACACTAATGTACAAAATTGGAAATAGAAAAAAACATAACTAAAGCACTAATGTACAAAATTGGAGAGAGAAAGAAAAAAAACATAATTAAAGCAACCCTGAGAAAAGTTCTCCCCACCAGGCAACATTCCAACAATGTGTCTTGCACTATAAATCATCCTTCAGCATTCTCTCCCCAAAGTAACAGTCAATTAGAATCTTTTCAATATATTAATGAACTTCAGGCACTTGGCGAAATGGAGGAGAAAACAAAGGGATCCGCTGCTCAAAGCCAGAGTGCTTCAGGGAGAGAGTGTGAGTGTGTGTGTGTGTGTGGGGGTGGGGGTGGGGGTGGGTGGGTTGAGGGCTCATTTAATTTCACGACAATTAGTCACCCATTGACACTGCACCCAGATGTCATGCTGAAGCTCAAAGAGAAGGAGATCATTTTACACACGTTCATCAGCGCTGTCTCACACGCGTGCACCATTTTACCTGTCTTGCTATTCGTTCTTTGTCTTTTTCATTGATGCATTCTCTAAGTTCACTGGTAATGCACAGTCTGATGCGTTCTGTATTTTACAGTGGGAAGGTCTGTTCGTTCGCTGTTAAACAGATGTGTTGTGCCCTGAAATAAAGGTTATCTTGAGATGTCTGATCTCTCTGCTGTGGTGAGTGGCAGTGTGAGGACACAGCCTAACGTCACACCGCAGATAAGATCCCCTGCCACCACGGCAAACATAATACAGTGGCTCTGGTGGCAGGCTAGGATACCACTCTGACAGTATACCCTCCCTCTCTCTCTTTCTCCCTTTATTCTCTCATCCCCCATCTCTCTCTCACACACACACTCTCTCTCTCTTTCTCACTCTCTTTCATTGTATTCTCTCTCATTTCCCTCTCTCTCTCTCTCCTCCGTTCCATATTTTCTCTCTGTGACATGCTCTTGTAATCCCCTGTTGCTTGCTCTTTCTCCTTCTGTTATCTCTCCATCTCTTTTTTCTCTCTCTCTGAGTCTGTCCCTTTCCCTTTATGTCTCGCTCTGTCTTCCTCTCCAATTTCCCCTTGTTTGTTTCTCTCCCTTTATCCCCCCTTCTCAGTCTCTCTAGCTCTCCCCATTCTGTGTCTTTGTTTCTCCTTCTCTCCATTTCTCTCGCCCTGTTTGTGTATGCATGATGGATACAGCGTCCTGTTCAACAACAGCAAACACGTTTGCTTTACCTGTTTCAACAACATGCCGCGTTATCTCTTGGGCCATACATCCTCAACTCTTACCCGCCCTCACACATACGCACGTACTCATGCGTACACATGCACACACGCACGCCCGCACACAGACACACACACACCACACAAACAAGAAATGGCCTATACTGTTAACTAGGGTGATTGTGCTATCTGAGGTAAAGGCAACCCAAAGTTAATATACATTTAGCCAGGTCTATCAGACATGTCCACAGATTGGATGTTTTTGCAACAAAATATATGATTTGCTGTTAAATAATGTTGTATTATTTATTTAAAACATGTTAATTTAAACAATAGATTCATAGATTAGAGGTTATTTGATTCTGGATTTGATTCACAGTGAGGCCTGTGGTAGAGGTGGTGGAGGAGGTGCTGTGTTGGGGGATGGGGGAGGTGCTCTGGTAGGGGTGGAGGTGCTGTGGTGGAGGAGGTGCAGTGGTGGTGGAGGATGTGCTGTGTTGGGGGAGGTGCTCTGGTTGGGCCGGATAAAGGGGACATGGAGGTGGTCCTGTGGAGGTGTTGTGGTGGTGCTCTGGTGGTGGAGGAGGTGTTGTGGTGGAGGAGGTGCTGTGTTGGGGGAGGTGCTGTGTTGGGGAGGAGGTATTGTGGTGGAGGAGGTGCTGTGTTAGGGGAGGAGGTGCTGTGTTAGGGGAGGAGGTGTTGTGGTGGAGGAGGTGCTGTGTTAGGGGAGATGAGAAGGGGCTGTATTGGGGGAGGTGAGGAAGTACAGTGGTGGTGGAGGAGGTGTTGTGGTGGAGGAGGTGCTGTGTTGGGGGAGATGAGGAGGTAGTGGTGGTGGAGGAGGTGTTGTGGTGGAGGAGGTGTGGGGTGGCAGCTGTGGTGGTGGTTGGGCAGAGGGGTGGTAGGATGAATGGGGCATGAGAATCAGGCAGGCAGGAAGTTCAGTGCGGGAGCCGGTGGCAAAGAGCGTCAGACACCCGTCTCTGCGAGAATGAAGCGGGTGGGAGGTGTTGTTTGCAAACACTGAGACTATAAATAAGCCCGAAACTCTGTGGGGAGTCGTGGACAATAAATATGGAGCACGAGTGTGTGTGTGTGTGTGTGTGTGTGTGTGTGCGCGTATGTTTATATTTGTGCATATGTTTGCATGTGTGTGTGTGTGTGTGTGTGTGTGTGTGTGAGTGTATTAGTGTGTGGGTGTGGGTGTGGGTGTATGTGTATGTGTGTCTGCGTCTGTCTGTCTGTGTGGGTGTATATGTGCTGGTGTTTGTATGCGTGTGTGTGTGTGTGTGTGTACTTTGGTGTATATATATTCATTCTTTCCCGCTGCCCATCTGGAAAGAATGTGTCAAAACACTCATCTGGAATATCCACAGGGACGTGGGGAAAGCTGAGTCGGCTTGCATGCGGTTGCTTTGTGGTGGGATAGCTGCAGTTCAGGGAGATGGGTATCATGCTGTCGGAGGAGGCAAATCTCAGACTGCAAGTGAGATCACCAGTATGACACTGGCAAGCAGCCAGCCCACATTAGATATTTCTGCACAGCTGTGGTGGTGAATACTTCAGTAGGAAACTTTTCCATTTATTTGCAAAAATCCCTGAAGTTATTGAGGTAAAATAACAAAAATACACAGCACTCTCTCTCTCTCTCTCTCAGGGCACAGTACAGCATTGCAATGCAAAAAAGGTTTTGATTTGTTTTGTCCTCTAGTCTCAGACAAGTGTACTTCTTAAAAGTGGAAGCACTGCTGACTTTTTTTTGGTAGTGGTAGTGGCAGGACACAATTCAGGTACAGTAAGGGTGTTGATGTTTGATCCTCTTTCTAAATGCTCTCGTTTTCTGTTTGGTAGAATGCTGGAACATTATAACTTTAGTTATTTGACCAGCCTTGGGTGAAATGGTGCTATCAACCACTAATAGTGTAGTCGTGTACAGTAATATACGGATGACAAGCCAAACGCCAAATATGAACTACATTCAGGAGAAAAACTTTTGAAAATGTCATTCATACCTTCCTGAAATTGAACATAACTGGAGTGTTTACATCTTAATTCATTTGATCGTTTTTTTTTTTCAGTGCTGCCAGGTTGTAGTTATGATTGTAGCGGCACGGAGGAGAGGCCTGGACAGAAGTTAGACGTTCGACTTCACCAGGGGGCAGTGAAGGGTGGTCAAGCCCACAACTCCATATATATCTAGGGTCACATGGGCAGGCCCTCCGAGACTCTGGTCTTGGATGGCAAACCAATTCCTCTATTACAGCTCTCCGAAAGTCACCCTGTTTTTGTGCACCTGTCTTATGAGGTTGACATCGCTTAATTGCCATCAGCAATTTGATGATATCCTGCAGCAAACCGAAATGTCACAAAGGTCAACGAAAAAGCTCAAACACCTTGATGCCAAAGGAGACGCGAGAGAGAGATAGAGAGAGAGAGAGAGAGAGAGAGAGAGGAAGAGGGAGAGAGAGAAAGTTTGGATGACCTTGTCTGGCTAGCTGATCTCTGGATCAACATCATATGTGATGTCCCTGTTTGGTCCCATGATGGTACCTTTTCTCTGTGTAAATGGGCATTTCTCACTCAGCTCAAGGGGGTTTGGGTCTGTGTGTGTGTGTGTGTGTGTGTGTGTGTGTGTGTGTGTGTGTGTGTGTGTGTGTGTGTGTGTGTGTGTGTGTCTGTGTGTGTGTGTGTGTGTGTGTGTGTGAGTGTCAATCAGAAAGTGTGAAGGGAAAAAGGAGAAAAAATAACAATGTAGCCAACACTGAAGAACACAGCTCTGTGTTGATGTGATTACACATTGGAGTGAGGTCACTGTAATGTGTACCGATCAGCTGAATGGTAATGGAAACAAATAGTAAATTCAACACAGTTTTTCACAATATCACAATGTTTTTTAGCATTTGCTGTGCATGGGTGTTCTCTCAGTGTTATCCTGGCTTGGCTGCCTACTGAATGAGAAACAGTGTGAGCATCTGTCGCTCTGTTTGTTTATGTGTGTGTGTGTGTGTGTGTGTGTGTGTGTGTGTGTGTGTGTGTGTGTGTGTGTGTGTGTGTGTGTGTCTCCGCAGCCCTCCTGAATCACAGATGTTTACAACCACAACCACACCCACAGCCACAGCCAGCTCCACTAGGTTCTCCCTACCGTTCTCAGTCAGAAAGATTCTCACACGATCTGGATTTGCCGTAATGATGGAGCAAGGTGTTATAACACCACCCAGGCTAATGCATCTGTGTTTAATTAAGCAGCACACATGCAGATGATATGTGTGCTTTACACTGTAAATAAATGTTTTGCTGACTCAACTTAATCCAGTCAAATCATCTTGTTTTTTTTTTAATGAGTTAAGTTAGGGATAGTGTAATGTCAAGTTTATAAATAGTTTATTACACATAAACACATATTGACATGTGAACTTCAGTCAGTTAAAGCAACACAATTATCTGACTGTGTTGTAAATCACTCCTTTGGTGTTTGTTAGATGAATAAAAGGTAGATCTAACAATGCATCCAATAGATTGTATACAGTATACAGTATATATATATAGTTAAATAACAGCTAAAAGTGCAACCATTTTGAAACGAGTTCCCCACCTTCTGTGGTGACCTCACAGGAATGCAGTGTTTAATAATTCATCAAGATGTTGTGATAGCCGGATGATTAAACTTGGCAAAGACTGCCCTCTCAGAGCAGTTTAAAAGTCATATCAGCTGCACACACAGAGACCTCCTACTGTAGCAGAGCCTGGAGCATGTTTTCACTAACCCCAGAGTTTTAAACAGCTGGTCTCATAGCCCGTCCTCTTCCTCTTACTTCTTATTATTAATTATTATGATTATTGTTATTATTTAATGTATTTGTTTATTACTTTATCAATTTATGGGGGAGGCATTGGATTTCTCTTCAACAATTCCAGAAGTTCACAACGTTCTTCTCTAATAATTGTCAGACAGAGTAGGTGTCTAGTGACAGGTGTTGGTGGCATATCACTAACCTGAGGGAAGGTTTTCATTTGCCACTAGCTGTTGTGTTTCTGTTTTTCCGGATTTGTCTTGCCAGACCATTAGAATGGCTTGTGATATCATGACACCAACAGAAAAAGAAATGATGGTAGCTTTCTCCACCTTGCTGGCTGTAGAATTTCAGGCTTTCTAGCCGATGATGATCAAAGGCCAACAACAGTACAGTCTTATGGCAGGCAGTGCAGGGTGTCCTCTTTCCGTTGATAACAGTAGTTATGGCAGGTGAGTTTTAGAGTGGACTCAGGGTTGCTCTGACAGGGGTGTGTGTGTGTGTGTGTGTGTGTGTGTGTGTGTGTGTGTGTGTGTTTGTGTGTTTGTGTGTGTGTGTGTGTTGGGGGGGTATCATTACTATATCTGTCATTCTGTGCTATCTGCCTGGGCAGCAGTGGTGTGAGTATCTGCTTCCCTCCCACATACACACACAACCACTTCAAAGATGCCTGGAGACGCATCCACCCATGTCTACCTCTACAGTCTTGTAGATAGATAGATAGATAGATAGATACTTTATTGATCCTCAAGGGGAAATTCAAGATTGTACCCACCAATGCAAACACACACACACACACACACACACACACACACACACACACACATGCTATGTCATTGACGATCACATAACGTGCCATTAAAATAAAGTGTTTCCCTGGGCCCATCACAGTGATATGGACGTACCATAATCATACCATAAACATGTAATGCATGATGTCCATTCATCAACTTGACTGTTGGTGTCCCATGAAGCACCAGTAGCACTGTAGTGACAGCTCTCTTAACGTACACTAACGTGGCCGTGATAGCCACATACTAATAGGTTGTCTTAGCATCTAACATTAACTCACCAGAAATAATGTCAAAGAAAATGACTACGGGACTTGACTGGAGGGTTCAAATGAAGTGTGATCATTATGTAAGTGACTGTAGACCAGCTACTTCAAAGTGTAAACTTAAAGGAGAAGGCGAGTTTTTTCATACTGTATATCTCCGTTTCTCAAGGTCAATTAGTACTGTCAGTTAGTAAAACAGTTTTACCTAGATCGAGTTGCTACAGCTAGGCAGATACAGCGCTGCACTCTGGGGGCTACATGTGTACAGAGTGTAGCACTGTAGCTGCCTGGCTTCATTAGCTCCTGGCTGTAGCTACTCAAGCTAAGTAGAACCGATTGTTTTTTTTTCATACGGACAGTACTCGTGACCTCGAGAAGCTGAGATCTATGTGAAAACTCGCCGGATTTCTCCTTTTATATCAAAGGCTTGATGTGGAGATTAGCAAATCCTCCATTAGCATTTCAGCCAACTGGACATTTAGGTGGCTGTTCGTATCCTCCCTGTAGCTGATAAGCCGACTCGCCTTGCTGGCGGAATCATGGAATGAAATGACAGAGGGAGCGGTCCTGAGTGCCATCTCTTTCCCGCTCACTCGCCTGATTGTCTTGTCATTAGCGGCGTGGCGAGCCATCAGTGGAGAGACCCTCGTCCACTTCTGGAACCCTGGCTGGTTCAGATTGAGCCAATTGGGGGACCATATTGCCCTGTAATGGCCTCTTGAAATGTGAGCTTGGTTCTGCTGAAAGAGGAGAAAAAGAATGGGAAGGATCGGGGGGGGGGAGAAAAATACCACCATTTACTCAACTCATCATCACATCTCATAGTGTGAGCCAAGCCAAGCCACCCCTCTAATCAAGTCACCACACACGCGCACACACACACACTCACTCACTCACTCACTCACTCAGTCATTCACTCACACATACACACACACACACACACACACACAAACACTCCTTCATATTCATCTTGAGAATGGGAAGAAGACAGAGGGACTGTCAAGGATATCTAAGCATAATGGCTATCATGATGACATCTTCAGCTTTCCCCTGCACCCCCAAACTACCATTATTGGCTCATTTCAGCCAATCATATGGCCTAATGATACATTAGAGGCTTATTTCAGCCAATCACATGTGCTAATGCTACATTACTGGCTTACATAAGCCAATAAAACATGTGCTAACAAGTAGTAAAACAATTAGAGAGATTACTTGACCAGGAATTACCAGATTACTTGACCAGGAATATTTTGCTTGCCCCTTGGGAGGCTGTAGGTCAAGGGTCATGGTGGATAGGTAATTTGTTATGTTTGTTTTGTGTTCTGGTCAATTAATCTGGACTAATTGTTTTACTTTCTAAGAATGACACCTCTTGTTTTCTATTTACACCATTTACATATAATGCGGTAACACTTTACTTGACGGGTGAGTTCATAACCAACATAACCAAGTCCAACAATCGCAAAGCAGCATTGCTGTTTTCTCTCCAGCTTTTGTAAATATTTCATAAATATCTTATGAAGTCTACATCGAATGTCACTTTACTATACAAGTTGAAGTATTCTTAATCACTGAGTTTAACACTGGGAGGTAAACTAGCCTCCATTCAGCTGACCCGTATTTGTGTAACCTGGAACGGTTGGACATTCCCAGTAGCAAAAGATGAGAAATCATCTGCAAAGGTTACATCATAAAACAAATACATTTTTATGAAACAAAAATTATTTGCTTGACGATTTTCTGTCACTTTGGCACTGCAGTCGCCCATTGACTCAGATGTGACATGATCAGGTAAGAAGTTTGGAACAAAAACCGCAATGCTGCTTTGTGATTGTTCGACTTTTATTTTGACAAGTTGTCGTCGTTCTGTCTTCCATATTCATGAAAGGTTTGGTATGAATGTTGAGTCATGTCTCATGAAACAGTCATGAATGCATTATGTGCAGTTTATGACAGCTGCTATGAATGTGTTATGAACTCACCCGTCAAGTAAAGTGTTACCTATAATGTTTTACGTAAGCACATGTAGACTACAGCAAATGATTTATGACAGACCCAGGTTAGGCTCTACACTCTATTTTTAACCCATTTTGATTCATTTTGAAGTGCATTTTCCTTGACCGATGTTCATACATTTCTATAGATATAGATATTGTGTGATAGATAGATAGATATTGTGTGCGTGTGTGTGTGTGTGTGTGTGTGTGTGTGTGTGTGTATATAAATTGTGTGAGACAGCTAGAGCCAGGCCTTTAAACACCCAATTGACTTGGGTCCGTTGGGTTAATACTCACTGTAATCTATGCGTCCGCAGGGCTAGGCTTTTTGACACCCAGTATGTCAGGGCTGTGAGTGTGGTCTTGTGGCTGGGTCAGGGAGAGGAGGGAAGATGGAGAGTGCGGTCAGAGGAGGTGAAGATGTGTTTGTGATATGGAGGTAGCCAGCACCAAGGCCAGCGCTCGATACTTCAATAGTGAAATGGATCACAGGCGCTGGGAGCGCAGCAAGAGTGGATAACTTTACACTGTGGCGACACTGCTGCTGCTGCCAGATTTTTAGTGTGTGTGTGTGTGTGCGCGTGTCTGTGTGTGTTTGTGTGTTTGTGTGTGTGTGTCTGTGCATGTGTGTGTGTGTGCTTGTGTGTGTGTAAAAAATATAAACAGACACACACACACACACACACACACATATAGACACAGACACACTGAAATTGTGTGCTTATCTGCATTCCAACTCGCATGGCTACTCTATTTCTTTCTGCTTTAACCCTTTGTCAATAGCTGAAATGACTTGCCATTTATTGCAAAGGCTTCACAATATAGCATGTAAGCAGTGGACACATCTGCTCAAGGACATTGCTGCACATAAAGTATGTATTTTATAGCTTCATTAGCTTTACGTGTTTACGAGGTGTTGACAGAATTGGATCTCCACCTTCATTTCAGTCATGGGAGTCCATGTCATCTTTGACTTGCAGGACTGTGGTCATGTTGGCTAAAACAAAGTTTAAAAACAAGCCATGTCATTATGCCATATCATATGTATCATATCTGTCATCTGATCCACTGACATTGAAGAAGACCTGGAGTAATAAGATTTTCTATTCATTTCCCGCCTCGACTAAATGGGTTTAACGCCCAATGCCATCTCTCATTTTTGCAGCATCATAAAGAATACTGCTGCGTTTATTGCTGTCTAGCCAGGCTTGGTGATGTAGTTCGCGTCTATTGCCTTGTCTGTTTGATATAACAGTGTGCTGTGGTGCTGAACAGTGGTGGAGCCATGTTGCCTATTCTGACTGAACCAGTGGGGACATTGGGACTGTCCTCGAGAACACTGATCAATCCTTTTAATTCTAGATATCTTCAGTAGCCTCCCTCCGTTCTGTGATTGGTTCCTTCGTTGAGGTGAAAATCGGGTCCATGGAATCCAGGCTGTCTAGCAGCGCAAATAAAATTGCGCACGTAAGGCTGCATGGGGAAACCCAGGCTATGTTTGTGGAGAGACATTTTGTCTGAAGAAGACCCAGACAGGTCGAAACATCGCTGTTTTTAATTTAAAAAGTCAGGGGCTACTCCAGTGTGTGAACATTCTCTCTCTTGTTTTACCTATGAGCTCAACCAGATATTAATAAAATATAATCAATATTAGATGAGACCATTCACACAACTAATTCATCACAAAACAGAGATGGTATTATAAACTAGCTAGACTATGCAGACATTCACTTATATACGTATTCACTTATTATAGTACTTGTTTATTTTCATTAGGCTATTGATGAAATTGACATTGTTGTTTATTCTTCTTCTCCTTTATGTAGTTATACCAACTTTTTAAATTGTTTACTGTTAAATTGAACTATTGTATTGTTGTCACTTTGGACAAAAGCCACATCCCATAACCCATAACCATAACCTTTGTATATTTTGTCCTGCACCTGGCCTAAAGAGAGCTGGGATGTGCATGTGACCACACAACCAAACTGAAAGACTACACATATCTCCCTACAACAATACAATGGAGTCTTGATGAATAGGCTGTATAAGATATCTTGGGTTATGTTCCGGTGACATTCCACACATAGTTCTATACAATAGCAGAAAAGACTTGGTAGTGTTGGCAGTGTGAGACAACTTGGATATTTTTGCCAGATATCTCTACACATTTCTATGCAACAGCACAGAGGTCTCTGGGTAGAGGGATTAAGGTCACTTAGAATTGCGCTGAATACTTTCTCTAATATCTCACTTTCCTCACTCAAAATCCTCTGAGATGTTTTTTTTCCCTTCTACCACGCTTGATCGCACATATATCATAAATATAGGAGCTGTTAGAAGTCCAATCAGCATATGGGGAGAGTTCAATCCAAACATGTAGTTTGATGAAAGTGTGGGGGGGGAATCAGATGGAAAAATGTCAGTAAAGGGGACAAAAGATGAAGGAAAAAGAATAAAGAAAGTGAAAAAAAAGTGGTGAAGAGAAACGTTGAGAAAAGCTCTCATAGCAAAGAGGGGGGGTGGAGAACACCGAAGAGAGAGAGAGAGAGAGAAAAGAAAGAAACAGAGCTGTTTCAATCCCATTTATCAGACATCATTTCCCTGCTTCACTGACCCAACAAATTTGGTCGGCCTACCCTTGCTCCTGCCCCCCCCCACCCCACACACACACACACACACCCAAATGTCTGCAGGCCTCACCACTGTGTTTCTCATTCCAGGCTCCCACCCCCCCATCTCCACCCCTCCATCGCCAGAGGCTAATAAAACTCTATTACCCAATCAAAACTCCCTCACGGCGCCGCTGAACATCCATCTCAACAGCGGGCTCCAGGTCCCCCTGACCGCCCTCCACCTCTGGGCTTACCTGTCTGAGTCCCCCTGACCCCCCCATCCACCCTTCAACCATGGGCTTACCTGCCTAAGGCCCTGTGACCATCCTCCACCTGTCTGAGGTCCTTCTGCATATCCTCCACCCTCTTGTCCTTCACCTGTCTGAGGTCCCTCTGGGCTTAACTGGCTCTGTTTTTTCTCTCCTCTTCACTGTCTCTGTGTTATACTTCACCTGAAGTGAAGTGGTCAGACTACAGGAGGTCTCCCTCTTAGAGCCCAGCTCTGAAGCAGACCATGCATGATCAAAGGAAGAGGGAATGTGTTAGGACCAGATCGATTCATTTGATTGACATTCCTTCGTTCTGGCAGGATGATGCCTTTAGATGGAGAAGACGCTCCACGGTTGACCGTATATGGTTTCAATTGGTCAAAGGATAGATTCAAACATCCTGCCTCTGCCCCAGGACCCAAGCCAGAAATGTGTCTGTGTGTGCGCGCGCGCGTGTGTGTGTGTGTGTGTGTGTGCGTGTGTGAAAAATAGAGGGCAAGAGATGGGGAGAAGGAGACAGAGAGAGGGAGGGAGAGAAGAGAGAGCAAGAGAGAATAAATAAATCTTGACCCCAGCACCATGCAGTCAAGCTGGCTCATGTCCAGCTCAGAACACTCCAGACTGGGTCGTCTCATGAAGTGGGCCAATCGCCAATGCCTTCACCACCTTCTTTCTTTTCAACCTTTATTCTCTCTATCTGTTTTCCTCACTTTCTTCACACTCTTTGTATCTCACTCACACCCTTCACACCTCCTTTTGAGGGGAGAGGAACTCCTCTGGTGGAGTCGGGATGCTGCGTGCCGACTCTGATTGAAAGAGACTGCAGAGACGGTTTCAGAAGGGAGACAGCGGGGACACGCATCTGTAGCCCTCTCTTCTTCTGTTTATCCCTCTCTTTTTATAACCTCTTTTTATTCCTCTTCTCTTTTTTCTTCTTCCTCTTCTTTTTTTCTTCTTCTTCCCATTTTTCTTCTTTTCTACTTCTTCCGAGTCCCTCTGAGTTCCTTTTCTCCTTCTTCCGAGTCCCTCTGAGTTCCTTTTCTCCTTCTTCCGAGTCCCTCTGAGTTCCTTTTCTCCTTCTTGCGAGTCCCTCTGAGTTCCTTTTCTCCTTCTTCCGAGTCCCTCTGAGTTCCTTTTCTCCTTCTTCCGAGTCCCTCTGAGTTCTGAGTTCTTCTTCTTCTCCTTCTTCCATTTTGTTTTCTTCTTTCTTTTCATTTTCTTTTTTTCCTTCCTCCTCCTCCTCTTCTTCTTTCTCAGGGAGGCATCAGGAGCATGGTTCTCTAATTTTCACATCAGGAGACCGAGCTCTAATAAGCTAAACAAATCAATATTGAAGGTCCTGTCACATAACCTACAGTCCATCACTGATTGAGGTGCAATTGGAGTTGCACCTGTAATTTGGTTGTTCACTCTGTTTATAATGGCAATAACGTATTTCAGCTCAGTTCAGTTTAGTTCAGTTCAGTCCCCCACCAGGGTCCTCATGGCAACCCCACAACACACACACACACACACACACACACACACACAGGTTACTGACCTCCATGCCGGCTACACACACACACACACACATACATACATATACACACACGTGCGCACACACACATACACACACAGTATGCAGGCATCAGGATGGGCATTAATGACGCTGTTCACACACACACACACACACACACACACACACACATAAACACAGACACACACACACTCCATCTGTTTTTCTCACACATATGCAGACACACACTCCCTCTCTCTTTCTCACTCACATAGACACACACGTCACGCTCGCTCTTTATTTCTCTCAGACACATGCACACAGAGAGACACACACTCCCTCTCTCTTCCTCTCTCTCACACACACACACACACTCACACAGAGAGACACACACCCCCTATGTCTCACACACACACATACACACACACACCACACGCACACAATGTCTGTCCTGCTGTGCTGGGAGACGCCCATCACGAGTCCGTATGCTATTTTTCATTAAGCGTATAAACACTCTTTTAATGAGTTTGAGATATTGATTGGAGGTAATAACCCAGGTCCCTTAGCCTGGCAAACACATGAGGAAAGGTAAGAGACTCACATTTATTTACCCTGCAGATACTCGTCAGCTAAAGCACAGACAGAGAACAGAGCATATACCCTTAGGCTCATAATTACAATATGCATACCCATGGCAAGTTTTGATTTCATTTGGTATTTGACCAAGAAATCTTTTTTTTTTCTTTTCATTTTTATCTTTTTTTATTTCACATTGATGTCATTTCTAGGCATTACAGTCAAATAAAAATGCACTCTAAATCAACACTTGGAATGGTATAAATCATTTTGGGCTTAACTTTACTCATACTCAACATTTTTTATATTCTAGAAAGTTCACTCTGCGTCTCCCTTGACTCCCTCTCAGCCAGCCCTGTGGTTTCACCATCACCACAGTCCAGCCAAAGATTCTATAGTTAACTAAGATGAATCATAAGGGGATTCGCCAATGGAACAAAGTCGCACTAGTTCCGGACTCCTAAAAGGGTGTGGTCAGTGACGTCTCGCTTTATCAACCGTCTCTGGTCCAGCTATACAAACAAAGTACCAGGATGCACCAACCCAAGTGCAGAGGTGCATTCAAATTTGCAAACATAGGTGGACATTTGCACACGTTTGCAAAACAATTTTCTTTAGTTTTCCGTAAACGCGAACACTCGGTAGTTCTCCACGAACATGTTGTGAGTTGGATGAAGAGTTACCATTGAGATTAAATGTTTACACAAAACTTTTCAAATTGATCTGTTCAAAGAAACATGTTCGCTGTGAACGTTCGCCTTTGTTCAAGGAATTTGAAAGCAACTCAGGTATTTGGATCCAGCCGCCACTTCCACTAACAATGGCTGACCGCTGCAAATAACTTTTCTTATTTCAACATGCCACATAATCCACGGGGGCTTCGTAACTCGCTGACGAGCTTCAATTCCACCCTCACTGTGATACAAATCATCACACTGGGCACATCGGATCAAAGAAAAAACAACCTTATCCCGAATCATTAACACAAACCATTTGTTTATTTATTTTATTTATTTGATTGTTCTTTTTCCGGTAAGTGGCTGTGTATTTCTGCGTTTCCTGCTCTGATGGTGGCCTGCTGGATGTCCCAGAGGACCGGTCCACTGCCTGCTGATGGCTCTCGCTAAGGAAGGCGCAGGCTGGTTTCGGGTGTCATGGCGACGCTGGGACGCCAACCCTGGCCACCGAATCCTCTTCTGAGGAGGACAGACTCGCTGTCTCACCCGCCACTCTCTGGAGATTAGGTTTCCACTTCACCTTACAGCTTCTTATGGCATACAATAGGAAGGAGGGGTGGTGTGTGTGTGTGTGTGTGTAGTTACATGTCGGTGTGTTTTCACAAATGCTTTGTAGTTTGTGTGTGTATGTTTTTCTGTGTAGTTTGTATGTGTGTGTGTGTGTGTGTGTGTGTGTGTGTGTGTGTGTGCATTTACGTTTATGTTGGTGTGTTTTCGCAATTGCTTTGTAGTGTTTATGTGTGTGTGTGTGTGTGTGTGTGTGTGTGTATTTATTTGCAGTTAGTGTGTTGTTGCAGCGTTGAAGAGCCTTTGAAGAGCCAAGAATGAGATGAGATGAGATAAAAAACAAAGAAGAAAAAAACAGGAGAGGAGGTAATGAGTACCATTATTAAACTTTTCATCTCCACGTCCAGAGCATTCACCTCACGGCATGGAGTCTCGTCAGCAGCCCAGATGACTTGGATAGATGGGTTCCTAATCACATTGCCTACTTTAATATCAGACCTGTCATGCAGCTCACGTCTGACTGATTGAAACGTTTTGCCTAACAGGATGAAGGCACTCAGGTAAATGATGGAAATGCTAACAGGAAGGCACGCAGGGAAATGATGGAAAAGGTGGTCATTTGTCTGTTTCCCTGTTTGCTTTTAGGACAGATGGACTGAAAAGCTGCTCCATTAGAGGAATGATTCTCGCGAAGCGGCGTCTATTTGGCTCGGATGTGCACGACTGCTGATTCAGTCAACTGGTGTGAAATCCACAGCACACTGAGTGAGACCGTTTTGCTCTGAATTGACTCTTAAATCTGTTGAAGGGGTAATAGACCGTTTTGAGTGGTAAACAAGATCATATGCGTACACTGCCTAAAGACACATGTGGTCTGCCTGTTTTGTGCTATGTTTTATAAGCTTTTTTAAGCTGTTAAGGGTGTTTTACTGCTCCACAAAATGAAGCCTGGATCTGTTTAAATTTTAATCTGAATATAATCTGTTATAATAATAACTAGATGTACCGCAGAGCGGTACAAAATATGACCGCCACCCAGTCCAGCACATTTTTTCCACAAAAATAAGTCATGTGTGTGTGGGTGGGTGTGTGTGTGTGTGTGTGTGTGTGTGTGCGTGCATGTGCTTGTGTGTTTGCCTGTGTATGTGCCTGTGTGTGTGCATGTGCATGCATGCGTACATATGTCTACTGTGTGAGTATGTGTCATACGTATGATTACTGTGAATGTATGTGTGTGCGTGTATCTGTTTATGCACATGTGTGCATATGGAATGGGTTAACATGACCCCTGGAGGCAAACATATGCAAAAAATTGGTCATCCTAGGCCCTACGGTTCTCAAGATATTCACAGAAAACTCTGTTGGTGTACGGTTACTAAATGTACACATAAATGAATTCATTGTATGGCCCCCACATGAACAAAAGTCCACAAAACTTGGCATGCATTTTGTGCAATTTTGACCATGTCAGCCAGAGATATTGTGATTAAAACACCTATTTTTTGCTTTTTAAAAATTAAGGTGGCGCTATACATGAAATAAGTGGTAATGGGATGGGTTGACATGGCCCCTTAAGACCAACATACAAAAAAAGGTGGTCCTCCTTGGCCCTACGGTTCTCAAGATATTCACAGAAAACTGTGTCTGCCCTACCCTCCTTTCGGGGGGTCCAGTCCAGCGGGGGGGCTACAGATCAAAACGAAAAATGATGGTTCCATGATATCCATGTGGGGCTACATGCCCACCAAGTTTCGTGTACCCCGGTCTTTCAGTGTCCCGGGAATGCTTGATGGAAATTTGGCCATGCAAAAAAAGAAAAAGAAATCTGACTAAACCTATATGACCGCCGCTTCGCTGCACGGCGGTCATAATAATAATAGAAGAAGAAGAAGAAGAAGAAGAAGAATATTCCATTTTATACACAGAATGCAGCTCAAAGTGTTTTACATTTGGAGCGTTTAACACAATAATCACGGGAAAAAACACAAACAAAGAAACAAACAAAACAATAAATAAAAATCAGAGATTTAGAATTAAGTAAAAATGAGAATTCACAAGATGGTAAGGAGATAGATACAACAACACATTGTGAATTATTATTATTATTAATAATAATAATAATAATAATACTATTATTACTGACTATTCCAATTGTTAGTTTACTGATACACTTATAGTCACAGCTCCAGACATAAACATTTCATTTTTTGGTCACTGACACTGACTGAAGCTTGACTGGCATCCCTTGGTGTGTTTTCTCACATTAGAAGCTTAAAATGACATTTGTGTTTCTTGTGGATCCAAGTGAAGGTTGGCAAAGGATAAGGCATTTGCTCTGCACTCGTGGAATTAGCAGGAACGCTGCTAAGCGTAGCTGTGAAATTGCTGTGGTGAATGGCACATTGTTCGTGGTTAACAGGGTGTGGTGCCCACCGGGTCGAAACACTAATTTTTTTCCCCTCTCCTCTCTTCCCTTTCACACAGAGAACCTTTAATTCCATAATCACCCAAGCCAAATTAATTTTCAAATAATGTTTTCTCTGTTCGAAAGAGTGATTTCACAATTTGCATAATAACCAGAGCACTATCACTGTGGATCTCCTAGACGCTCGGCTCCGAGGGCTCCTGGCACCTCTTTTGAGGCATCAATGCTTAAGGTATTGTTTATGTTGTTTGTGAGGTTGTTTACTTTTCTGTTACAGTGAATACAAATTTTTTTTTAGCAAGGTTAAAACACTCACACAGTGGAAGAAAGGGGGATTTGTGCACGCTATTAATGAGGACCAAACACAACGAATTTGCTGAAACACCCACTCACAAGGCTGACCGACAGCAGAAGTGGATGATAGCACTGTGTGGAGTTGGTTAAAATGCCACTGTGAACATTTTTAATAACAAATCTTTAAGAGACCAAACTGACAGACCAAAACCAAGTGATTCCTCACTAATAATGATAGATACTGTATACTTTATGACTGACAGGCCTAAGACAGATCAGAGAGAGGCGAAGCCAGCTCCATCATAGTGAGCTACTGTGCAGGAGGACAATTAGTCTTGGTGTGTGATTATGGAAAGACACTGACTGTAGTGTGTGACCATTAAATGACTGTCGCCGACCAGATCAGAACTGCAGCTGAGCCTGTGCGAGTCGCAGGGCGTGAGTGAAACATTTCTACTTTTTAATTGGTCCTTGATTGAGATCTCACCAGAGGCGTCTGGCTAATGAAGGCTCGGCTCCGAGCTCTGGTTCCCCCCCGTCTCACTGTGAGCCTGGTGTGGAAAAGACGATACTCGCAGAAATGCACACATGAAAAAGAACGACGCCGGCAACACAAACAACACGTATGTGTTTGTAAACAAGCTTGCGAATACAGTTCTCAGTAGGGCCCCAATCTGAGGAACCAGAGATACTTTATTTATTTATTCAATTATTTCATTTGATTTTATTTTTCTATTTAATGTGTGTCCTTTCCTTTCAGTCCTCTGATGTCCTTTGCCTTCCATCGAGTGAGATTCATAATGGACAAAGAGAATGGGATCACTCCTTTAAAATGAGATAAGAGGTGCCTGCGCCGAGTTCTAATGTAGGTCAACCTAAAAAAAATGTGTTTAGGCGCAGTCTCTGTTTTCAGAGCATAATTGGGCCTAGTTATGAAAAGATTAATAATTCAGCGCAGACTGATGAATTATTGATGGGCGTAAATGCAATGACTTCAACAAAAAAGAGAGAGAGAGAGAAAATGAAAAGATAAAAAATGCACTTGACTTTTAGACGTCTTGCTTACGGTGACGAGATGTTTCACTGCGAGCTGTAGTCTCATTCCGGTGCGCCCCTGTTCCTGGCTTGTCGGGTGGTTTTGAGAGCAGAAGACACCGAACTGCAGAGGCAGGCCTCTGGTGTCAGAGAGCACAATGCAAATGATGCCATTTAAATGTGGACCTTGGTATTTACATTTTCAAAGAGACACGTCCATCAAGTGTCACCGCGTTAAGCTCGGCTGTTTCATCAAAAAAAAAAAAAATCACTTGCGCACTACACTTGCAAACACACACACACACACACACACACACACACACACACACATACATACAAAGTCACACACAAACACAAATATCAGGGTTGACCTTGAGGGAGGAAAGATGCACACGATGTCAGACATGCATTATTCAAGACTCTCACCTCCTCGCCAGTTAGTGTGTTATTCATCACTTTTCCCGCACACAATTTTCAGTTGTGACTGATGCCATTTCTCTGGTAATGTCCTTAATAATGATCGGATTGTTCGAAACATGGTCAGATAAGAGACATGACCAGCCAGAGATATGGCTGTGATATGTGATATGTGCTGTGTGAGTGAGATGCGCTGTGCGTGTGATCTCTTATGTTGAGTCCTCAGTATGAAACGTATGTTTGTATGTATAAGTAGTAAGGTGTGCCAATCTAGTGTGTACTGTGGGTTTCTCCTGATGGGGGCATATTTGTATATATATATATAGGGGTGTATATAGGGGTGTACGCATGGATCCTGCTTGACGCTTACCTGCGATCCCTGCATAGCACTTCATGACCCTGGCTAGAGAGACCTTGCCAAACACTTTTGCCTGCTTCCATTTTTGCAAATTTGGAAGGTGAACCTGTCAACTGAATTTATTGTTACGCCAGAGTCCCAGCCATAGTGCCACAGAGGTACACGTGACGTGCTTGTGTTGTGACGTGACGTGACGTGACGGTCACTCAGGCAAGCCCATTCCGCCAGAGTGTTCAGCTTAATGCGTAATGCCTGTCTAACTATCAAGTGCACATGTTTTAAGTATATATTTGTAGGGGTTTCACTCTTGTTTAGGGACAAGGAATATGGGGAACAAGATGAAGAAAGAGATGAGGGTGGGATCAGAAAGTGTGCCACCGCTCCCTGAAACCGAGCTATGTTGGGGCTTTTTGAATGGCCAAGCCCACACTTGTAGAGGCCCCCTGGGGAACGCAAAGACAAACAGTTTTCTTGGAAATTACGGTGAGTGCTTCCCATTCACCACATAAAATCGCTCTTTAGTTCTGAGGCTATGTACCCCCTTTTCTTTATGAATAATCATGATATGCACAGATAAAAGGTGAATTCTTTTTTGTTTTTTTAAAGCCACTCTCTGGGTTTTAATCATACCTTAAAGATATTGCCTCCGCTAAAATGCTTTACAGTTCTTGACCTATGGACGGTGTCAGCCAATAAGCAGAGGAGCGTTAAACACAGTAAAGCCCAAAACTCTGGGCCAATTTAGCAGTGCACTGGCTGGCTGCAGAAGAGCATATGCTACCATCCTGCTTAATAGTCATGCAAAACATTGGCTCAGGGAAGCAATTATTGCCAGGCCTGGTAAAGTTTCCGCATTAGACGTATGGCAGTGACCTTCAGCGATGCCTCTCGTAGCTCATTTGCTATTTAAATGCCTTCATTTATCAACATGGCACCATCTTCTCACTGTCACTTAGGCAGGTGTGTTTGTGATAAAACAAGGGAAACAAGTTCTCATTCCTAGAGTTCAAGTTCAGTTCCCCTGCATTTCACCCCTCATCTAGTGTGTATTTTTTTTGTGTGTGTGTGTGTGTGTGTTTGTGTGCTTCGTCTCTGAAAGAAACAATCAACAATCCCACAACACATAAATATGTATTCAGACACACACAGACATACAGATAGACAGACTGACACACACACACACACACAAATTCACATACAACAAGATATTGTCAAAAGTCACACCTGAGCAAGAACCATTTTGTTTGTCGACAAAGTGACAACATATCACTGTGTATGCATGTGTCTGTGTGTGTTTTGTGTGTGTGTGTGTGTGTGCTAGTGCGCATATCTGTGTCACAACGACATGACACAACAAACTGATACGAGGTAAGAAGGAGCCATTAAACTGGACGATGAGGACAGGTGACAGACGGAGACGGACGTGGGGAGAGGCCGTCTCCGAGATTCCCGCTTTCAATTTCCCCGCTGTCCATAAAATAAATCAATCATCGAAACAACAACCTCCTCGGACCATGTTTGTCTCGGCAAACTAGAGGAACAATTTATGGTCTGTGCTACTTTAGCTGGGGTTGCATAGAGGGCCAGTCGTAAATAAGAGTAAGTGATTGCTAGACCCAGGTGGGGACGTGCAAGGCATAAAAGACTGCAGCAATTCAAGGGTCCTAAAAAACACAGAATTTGATTCATTCTTTTGGCACTTCTGGCAGGCTTCATTTGTAGAATAAAAAATAAAAACAAACTGATTGCTATGGTATACTTGGCCCATAACCTACTGAGATCTGTTCATCCTAACCTGCTGAGATCCGTCAAATTACTTAGAACTTCACATGCCACGTAGATCCGTCAAATTACTTGGAACTCAACACAATAATGCTGAACAATTATTTATTTGTAGAATTAGAAAAAGCTGATTGCAATGGATATACATATGGATATAACCTACTGAGATCCGTTCATCCTACTGAGATCGGTCAAATTACTTAGAACTTCACATGCCACCTAGATCTGTCAAATTACTTGGAACTCAACAGGTGGGAGTAAGTCACACATGTGCAAGTCACAAGCAAGGCTCAAGTCTTAACCTTCAAGTCTCAAGCAAGTCCAAGTCATTTTTTGTGACAATCAAGCAAGTCAAGTCAAGTCATAACTTGGGTCAAGCAAGTCAAGTCAAGTCATAGCTTGGGTCAAGCAAGTCAAGTCATAGCCAAATAATACAAATTCATGATGATTTACCCACTTTTTTATTTTAAAATAAGCTACAGGCTAGTTATGAACTGCTGAATAGGCTAGAAACTGAAGTGTTTTCAGTCATTCAAGCCACATAAATCTGAACGGTTTATAGAATAAGAGGAAATGTATATGAAGAAAAATAAATTTATTTCAAGTAGACCTATTATAGAATAGCATACAATACAATATTATAATATTATTGTTTCAATATGCCTCAAATATTAGGTAAGCTACATCAAATCATGAAAATATATTTAAACAGTTCAAGTTACACCTGTCCTGACCTGTCACATCTCCAGGGACCCATTAATGTTGAAGAAGTGGCCTAATCAATCGATCAAACGCTGCCGCTAACGTCACTGCCAAACTTTGACAAGCGCGGCAGCGCAATGGGTTTTAGGAGGGTTTAGGACCGTCAATGCTATATGATATTATACATAAGCCTAACATGTGAAGTAAGCTACTTTTCTATGTTGATTGCTGGCAGTTAGATAGGCCTACTTACTGTTATTACTAGCCTACTAGGCTGTAAGGTATGGAACAGGGACGTGTTTAAGAGGGAGGGAGAAAGAGAGGCTCTTACTTAAGATTACACTTACGTTGGCAACATTTTCGCTAGCATATCAAGATTAAACTTAGACAAGAAAATGTTTCACTTTGCCATTTCACACATTTTACCCTAATATGGTGTTAACTAAAAAGCATAATATAGATTCAAAGCCAACTCTTAACATGCCTCAAATTTGACATTAGGTTTCTAACACAACTAACTTCTGACAGATGAAAATCAACGTGGTGGTGGTTATGTCGCTAATTTGCGCACTTGCAGACTGCTGTTCATTTCTCATTTGAGTTGTCCGATACATCATCTGTGTAGCCAAACATTATTTTTTTGTTTTGGTATAAACATAGAGCTTTCCATATTTGCAAGTTAGCCTACCTCAGTCAGTCTCATTTGAACTGGCACTTGCTGTTGGTAACAATGACAGGTTCGCCCGTGTGACGCATGCAACAGCACCTAAGCAGATTATCTAAAATCGAAAAGTTAACTCCTTAATATCTATGGAAAAATAAAAAGTCAAGTCATTTCAAGTCATTTGTCTCAAGTCTAAGTCAAGTCTCAAGTCCTAAAAAAATGTGACTCGAGTCCCCCATATCTGCTCACACAATAATGCTAAACAATTATTTATTTGTAGAATTACAAAAAGCTGATTGCAATGGATATACAATGGATATAACCTACTGAGATCTGTTCACCCTAACCTGTTGAGGTCCGTCAAATTACTTGGAACTCCACATGCACATAATCCAGTTCCCCAGAAGTTATAAACCCCCCCCCCCCTCTCTCTCCCTTTCACTTTCTCTTTTTCTCCTGCAGAGACCTCAAGGTGACAGTGCCAATACCACAAGGGCCAAAAGCCTTTCTCCCCTTTTCTTCCATAACAGGTCCATTGCCATTACTGCCCAAATGCGGTCTGACCAATGCAATCCATCACCCAGACACCTGTGCCTATGACCTATGGGACGGTGCTGTGAGCTTTGGACCCGTTTCAGAAACGCGGTTCGCGTCCGAGCCCCGCCACTCTGGTCTCCGAGGCCTCCCACTCCTGCCGCTGTCCCAGC
Organism: Alosa alosa; assembly: GCF_017589495.1. Classification (NCBI taxonomy): domain Eukaryota; kingdom Metazoa; phylum Chordata; class Actinopteri; order Clupeiformes; family Clupeidae; genus Alosa; species Alosa alosa. The sequence goes on along the minus strand of NC_063211.1, from coordinate 20,143,530 downwards.
CAAGGTCACCCACCAGTCTGGAGTTTGACCACAGGCACAACTGTAAAGGTCTCAGCGGTCAGTTCCCTAAGATTTACATGGAGAAGTAATTACGAAGGCTAGAAGGCCAGCCCAGGCCTGCAGTGGTTTCACACTCATCTCCATGGCTGCACATGAATCAACCATCCATCGGACCACACCCAACAACAGTGAATGGAACAGCCCCGAAACACATCTACACACTACAGTGTGAGTGCTGCACCCCAGCTGAGCCTGAAGATATCATGGTATATTGTAGATATGGTATATGGTAGAATGGTCAAATATAAGTAAGAGATAATGTATTGTCCACTGGTCATTATCAGAAAATAAGTTCAGATAGGGTGAACAGGACCTCAACACAAATATATTATTCTGTTTTTATTCTGTTATTATGTCGCCACTCAAATATAACTTCACAGTTTCAAGTGTTGCATAGCAACATTACAAGACAGACAACTGAAGGAATGAATCAGAAGCACAAACCCTTGACTGCAGCATTCTATCCACATGGTAAACTATTGCGAGAGTCTTGCTTATGAACTGGAACCTGAAAGACACAATCAACAATCCCACAACACATAAATATGTATTCAGACAAACACACACACTGCAAATAAACTGGAACCTCCTGATTTTCTTGTCGTAGTCGGCTTATGAAATACACACCTTTGAGAGGGTTGCCTTGTGCAACTGTACTCTCTCACCTTGGTAGGGCAGAAAAGCAGAGTCTTCTTTGAGAGCTTTTGATTCTTATTTTTATCCCATCAGAAGCTATTGATTTTGTATAAACTTCACCTTTTAGGTGTGCCATTTTACTGAGCACTTTCCCTTCTTCTCTGTCTCAGCATGCGATTGCATATAGACAGTGTAAAGTTACCGATTGTATTGATATGGGGGAATCCATGTTCCTATCAGATGAAAAGAGTTTATCTTTCTCTGCAATTACCCTGCACTTTATGAGAGCTTGAAAATATGATCTAAACCATATTGGATTGGATCTGGTCTAAATTATGCATATTTCTGCCAAGGTCCTCCATAATATGTTCCTGTTCCAGAGTTGAAAAAATTCTGTGGTTCTTTTAAATAAAGGATGAGGGTGGAAAATGTTGCATGAAGTGCATTTGCTCAGCTGTACACTGGCCAGTTAAGTAGCATACTTCAGAACAGAAGAGGCCGAGTTCTCTAGAAAATAAATGTGAATGTCAACTTCAAATCCTCCCAGGACGCAAATAAAACCTTTATTGCACCTTCATCTGGTCACTTCAGTCCACACAGTTTGCTTTCAACTTCCTGAAGTGCATTTTTTTCCTAAAATAGCCTTCGACAAAATATGCCTTTTAAATGTGTGAATATTCAGTCATCCCCCCTGGTTTTTAGCTTGAATCTCATTTGCTTTTATTTGCATCCTCTCTGCTTTAAGTGTTTTTTTTTTTATTCCACTGATCGTGTTGAAAACAGGGATGGCAGACTCCAAAAAGGAATATGTGATTGTCACAGACCTCAGAAAGAGCACAATGTCCCAGCTCTCCTCAGTCTTCTGCACTTGAGTTTTTTATTCTCCATTTTCCCCTTTGCTTTATTTTTTTTCCCTGTTTTTTTTTTTTTTTCATTCCTGCTTTCGCTGTGCTGCACTATTGCTGATTGATGAGAGCGTACGATTGGAGCCATCCATCATGTCCTACCCAGGTGAGTTGTCTGGTTGCCGGAGCGACTGGCCATTCACATAAGTCCTGCCGTTTAAAAATAAGAAAGAAAAGAGGGGAGGAGGAGGGGGGGGGGGGCTTGATTGAACATTGGAGGAAGCAAAGTGTCAAAGTGTTTGTCTCCTGCCTACTTGCTCTGTGATGCAGCTGCAGTGAGAGGGAAAGTTGTTCGAGGAAGATGAGATGTGTGAGGTAGAAACTGAAGTGCAATCACCGTTCCTCCTCCTCCTCCTCTTCCTCTTCCCTTTGTGTGATCGCACATCCTGGCCCTAATCAGGGCAGGGCATCATATCAGCCAGTCACATGACTCCCCTGTTTGGCACACTGTACATCCCTAGCAGGAGTCACGAGGATGAGTTTGAAAGCAATTTCCTCCACAAGACTTTCAGACAAGTGAGTGTGTGTGTGTGTGTTTGTGTGTTTGTGTGTGTGTGTGCGCGCGTGTGTGTCTGTCTGTGTGCGTGTGTCTGTGTGTGTGTGTGTGTTTGAAAGGGATCACTGAAGTACTATTTTAATATCTCCGTGTAACTCTTCAAAGACTTGTATTGGCTAATTGCATTCTCCAAATAAAACCATCTAAAAATAAGACCTACTTATTATGTTTACTTAATTACTGTTTCATGTCAAACATTAATTTCTGGAAAATTATCAAAGGTAAGACGAAAGGTTGCTCATTATGGAAAACACTAATAATCACTAACAAAAGCGAGGTGCTGACTAAAACAAACCTGCTGTTGTCTTCTCAACTATGAAAAGAAACAGGCCATTAATCCGCTAGTCATATGAAACACTTATGAAGGAAAGTGCCTGCTGGATAACCCCAGTAAAATGCTCTCGAAGACTACTCTGTTAGTGATGTTTTTTTCTGCACAAAGGTGGCTTTGGTGATTGTTGATTGGCTGCTGTGGGAAATCAGCTACCTACAGCACTAGGAATTTAATAGCTCTTCTGTGTATATCTGAAATTAGGAAAGATATTGACTCAAGTATGAAAGGACAACAGTATCCGAACCATGAAAAGAGAGTATGTCAATCTATGGCAGTAATGTGTAAAGGATGGTTAATGAGTTTAGAATGAGGGACCAACAGCAAACCCGACCATTAAAAATGAGACGTGACATGACATTGTCATAACCCAAACACTAACCCTAATTTGTCATGACAAAAACCGAATGACACTTGACAGAAGCGAGTGACAGAGGCATTATGTCATGAACGTTTATGACTTTTTTTATCATGTTTATGACATGTTCATGACAGTGTCATGTCACTCTTACTGTATGTAGATACCGTCAAGTAAAGTGTAACCCAGCAGCATGGGAAGAATGATAGTAGAATAAAAGGGTGATGGCACTAAAGCAAATAAAGTTCATTTGTGCCAGTAGTTTGTCTGACCAACAGTATCATAAATGTGAAATAGGAGACATATTAATCTGTGATAGTCAAGAGATTGTTGACCAAGGGCCAACCCCCACCACACACACACACACACACATTAGAAGCTGTGAGTCAATGTGTCCGACTGCTTGGGGAGTCCAGACAAGACCGCAGTCGGCCATTCTCCATCACCGGCTTTCTCCATCTGCTGATGTCTCCTGGGAAAAAGTGGTGGTGATGAATTGCCATCTTCGCTATCTCTCCCTCTCTATCTTTCTCTCCATCTCTCTCTCTCCCTCTTTCTCTATTGCACGCTGAATATCATTTCTCAGTCAAACTCTTGTCAGACGCTTGTCTCTCATCGCGTCATTCCCAGGCCTCTGGTGACGTCTGGGCAAAGCCAGACGCAGGAGAATGCAGGCAGAGGAGGCAGCCGCTTGGTCAATACTTTCATTTTCTGACTTTTCTGAATTTCCTGACTGTCTATGTCTGACTTGTCTTATCATCTCAGCTGTAATGAATGTTTTTAGGGAGGCAGCCATGCTTCCTGACCGCACTTGTCTCCTGAGTGTCCACAGTGATGTGCTATCCATCGTTCCCAGCAAACACGACCAAAACATAGATGGAGTGTGTGTATGTCGGGGGTGGGCATTTCTTGGTTAAGACATCTCAACCCTATCCTAGCCTGGCTGACTGCAGACCAATTCTCATATCTCAACTGAGATTGAGAGCTGGTCTGGGAACCCTTTGTTCACTTCCAATTACCAAGCACCATAAATGAAACCTATATTGGCACATGAAACTCTTTTAAACAAAGGTTTTATTCAGTTGTTTACTAAATTCCAAAGACCGCTGCTTTTGGGTGGAAACCTTGTATCTCCAAATCCATTACTGTAATTTTCATGAAACTGAAAATAACTTTTTTGAAATAACCCAACATTGTGTTATCAAATAAAACAATATGTATTTGAAGAGTTTGGTTCCAAAACTCTATATCTCCATTTAAAAAAAACATTAATAAATCATGTTATTTAATTGTGTATTTCAGGTAATTTCAATACAATTACAGTTTTTCTGGTTTGACTTACTAAGGATAAATCAAATAACAATAACCCAATTACAGTTGCACTGAAATTACAGGGAAAACAAAGTGTAAAAAATTACTTATGAAAATTCGTTGAAATGGAGAATATAGCGTTTTGGAACCAAAGTCTTCATTTGGAGATACAAGGTTTCCAAATGACAGCAGCGTCATGTGTATGTAGAGCAACAGTAGAAAGGATGTATTGGATGCAAAAATGTGTTTCTCTGTAGAATACTCTTCATACTATGTTTTACCACTAAATGTTTTACCACTTACCACAACGTTTTAAATTTTTTAAAGTTTTAGAACTTGAAACACGGCCTTGGCCTGCTCAGGAATCTCTTGGTCTGCACTGCTATTTGACTCCATATCTAAGCAGGAGGATTAGTTATGTCTCCACCTGCGGCTGGCCTGGACACTCCCCACCTCACCCCCCAACCCCCCCGTCGTCTCTCTGGAGCGCTTTCGCTGCCCTTGCCTCAGGGACACCTCAGGCCTCTTCTCATGGACACGATGACCTGGGAAAATGAATCCTGCCGTCCACCCGCGTCCCCGGCTTTGCCTGCGGAGAGTAACACGCGGTGGGCGCGAACTCCACATCGGGGGACTGAAGGAAGAGACCTTGCATATGCATGACTGCAAATTGGAGCGCACAGTCCTTCCAGGACAAAAGAGCCCTTACGAGAGAGGTGTGATCTGTGAGAATGTCACGACTCTCACACTCTTGTCTGAGTATCTTTGTCCGACTCAAGAGTGGCTTCAAATACAATCTAACAAAAGCCTGACAATCATACTTAGTAAGACCTTCACATTTATATGAAGAAAGAGAGATGACTTTTTTTTTTTTTTTCACATCCTAGTCCTAAAATGGCAGAGGGCATGCCATCTACCTTAAGAGGCTATCAGGAGGTCTGCCCCTCCAGCACATTGATGTTACTTGATCTGCGGATAACCACCGGAAAGCTCCTTAAAATCCTCTAGTATCGAGCCTCAATATTTTTGAAGGCAACTTCAAAGGCTGTACTGTTTGACACAACATTGCAGTTACGTTTGTGAAGAGTCACTGAGACAGGTGGAAAAAAAATGGTTTGGTTTTGTGAAATAAAAAACAGCTAACATCCATTGTTGAAGTTAAAGAAATATGAAAGAGTTACCCCCCCCCACACACACACACACACAGCTTGCATTGTTCTGCTGTGCTCTGTTCTTCTGTATTGTTCTCTGAGCACTCATCCATTGCTCAGTGAGAAAGACAGACCTTCAGTTGGCACCTTGCATTAATGAGCCAGCCTTTGCATTTCTCTCTGCTTTTCCATATGTGTAGAACTTTCCAAACTTGCCGCAGTGATATGCATCTGAGACACAAACACAATGTGTGACTCATGGCAATAAAGAAGGAAGAGAGAGAGAGAGAAAGTAGGCATTTTTTACATTATGTAAGTGAATAATTGCTTAGAGCTGCAATTGTAATTCAAATATTTACATGTCATTATGAATCACGACGGCGAGATGCAGTGACAGGGAATGCATAAACCTACTACTTATTTCATTAGCGCAGAGGCCCAGGCTTTGTACTGTAAAACGAATATAAATATTCAACATGGGGAAGAGGCCACGGGAGAGGATTGGGGGAAGAGCGGAGAGCTGCAATCGTCTGAAATCCCCTCTGCACCGTGAGCCTCCTGAGGGGGTTAGTGTCGCTAGCCTCCGGCTGCTCACTCTCAGAGAAACCACAACTTCGGGACAGAAGTTTTAATTGATGTTAGAAGTACCAGACACCCTCCGCTGCAAAAACAATAGAGTTTCATGCACTTTTTTATTACCCACACATACACACAAATTCACCTCTATCTCTCTCTCTCTTTCTCCCCCTCTTTTTACTCTACCCACATATTGTGATAACTTTGCATGAAAATTACACACACACATGCACAAAGTAAAACCTGCCCTGTCATGTGCACACACACACACACACACACACACACACACACACACACACACACACACACACACACACAGAAACACAGACAAGTGTGCCAGCCAGGTTAGTAACATACCTAAATATATTCACAGTAATGCCAAGGTCCTCTCTGATTACCAGTTTAAATCAGTGGACCCAAAGCTATTATGTGATTTGATGACTTTAAGGGGAGTCATTAATTTATTGTCACTCCCTTAATCTGCTCATGCCAGTGGGGTGGCATTTCAGCCGTGCACCAACCTCGGCCCCTTATCTCTCTAGAGCGATGCCAGCCCATGCCCACACCCACACCCAGACCTTCAGCCCCACATCAGTAGGAAACATAAGGCTATATTTAGGCCCACACAGGGTATATTAATTGAAGGTTCAATGGCCCAAACCTACAGTGTATGCAGGTAGAGTTTATTCCATTGCTGAAAGGGGTTTCATGTTCTGTGCTTTCCAGATTAAAGAGTAAAAGAAACAAACAAGTAAACACACAAACAAAAACAAATGAAGCATGCCTTTTATTTCCTGGCCTTCGTTTGCTTTTGTTTTCTCATCACTTTTGATTGAGTCTAAATTTCTGTGTAATGACTTCAGAGAATATTTTATGCAAGAAAAAAAAATATTCTCAATCATTTCACAGCCACCAAGTAATAAATAGACTATTGAGGTAAACAGATGAGTGTAGCTTTTCTCCAAATACCACGTATGCCTTCAGGGCAAAACTGAGAATGTTTCTCCAGACAAAGTCAAATATATCATCCTGTTTGTCTCGGTCATATTTCTGATAAACACATATTTTGGGACTAATGTCTCCCCATTCTGACATATTCTCAGACATTAGCATGGCATTTTCTATGACCACACAGCATATCAGATTTCCTGTGCCCTTTCTAATCCCCCTAGACTAGGTGCTCTCAACAGACTGATAAGCATCGTAGCTGACAGAAATATCCACCATCAGATAAGACCCCTAGCTACCACAGACACGTACACTCTCACACACACACACACACACACTCACACACACACACACACACACACACACACACACACCAGTCAATAGAAAAACAGAGACGCTACAAATCCGACTTCTGCATGCTGTATCAGAGATGTCACCCTATCTGCACAAACAAATCAAACCCACACACACACACACAGACCAAGTGTCAGTGAGAAAGATTGATGTGTCTGATTGTGATACTGTTACAGTCTCATGTGATGAGGTCATAGCAGAGCCTTGAGGCAAAGAGAGTTGATATTTGATATTTCGATAAAAATGAAATTTCCCCAAATCAAATATATGTTGACGCCACTACCTGTCATTCAGAATCGACTGTTGTTATTTGTGCACGCTCACTGCAGCGTGTGTATTGCATAACGACGCCTCTCTCAGTCCACGTCCTGACAGATTGTAACGATTAGACTCTATGCTCAGAGAGCCCCTGACATCCATAGCCCATTATAGACAACATCCATAAACAAATATCAGTTTTTGGAAATATAGAATAGAGTAGAATGGATCTGCCAGGTTACTTAATCTAATGCAGATTTAGTTGAATTCAAACTGTTAGCGGCTACTTTCAGAATGTTTAGTTTAGTAAGGGGCAACGCAAATAATACAATGCAGTGTGCATAAGTTTAATGTTATGGTCAGATGTTATACAGTAACTGTGTCCATGTCTTGAAGAAACTGTAGCTTTGAGATTATACTGTACAGAGTCCACTTCCTGGAATCACCTCAAGTCTAGTCCCATGTGGCGTTGTGCTGAAGAGGCCTTGGACAAATCAGCTGACCCCAAAACACTTCTCACATCCAGCGAAGGACCCTTCTGAAGGAACCCTCTGTCATTCAAAGACTGATGAAATATGAAGCCTTGTCAGAACTCTCAGGGTAGGAGAGCTATCCACAAAAGCAGTCTGTTTACCTGAGCACACTGTTAAATGGTGTCCATAGCAACACACATCGTTTGGTCGTCATGGACACACAGCGTCTGTTTGTCCTCCATGTCTAGTATTGCTGGGCTGTAGGTATTTTGTTTTGTGGCTGTATCGTGTTGTACAACCATTGATAAGAGTTATTTTATTTCACGCATTAAAGATTGCAGAGTCACAGAATGCATCAGAGAAAGACAGAAAGAGAGAGAGAGAGAGAGAGAGAGAGAGATGAAAGAGAGCGAGTCTCAGGAGTCAACATGTGACTCCTGAAGCTAAGAATCGCTTAAAACCAAAGCATTTATTTTTCATGTTCTCTGGTGACAAAAAGCCAAAACCCGCCTTCATGCTTCATTTAATTTCATTACCATTTGCCGATTGCCTCCTGCCTGCCTGCTCCCCCGCTCCTCGGCCACGCTCTAATCTCACCCGGTGCACAATCAATTTCAGACAGTCCCGCGATGGATGTCTGTTTATCCAGGGTGGGCAAGGGCATGATGGAAGGATGCCCCAAGGGATGGACCGGCGTCGCTCAGCGCACAGACGACACCACTCAGATATGCTTTCAAACACACACACACACACACACACACACACACACACACACACACACACACTCGCATAGGTGTGTTTGTGTGTGCGTATATTTGTATGTGTTTGTGGGTATGGGTGTTGACGTGTGGGTGTGGGTGTGTGTGTGTGTGAGAGAGAGAGAGAGAGAGAGAGAGAGAGAGAGAGAGAGGGAGTCTGTATGTGTGTCCATTTAATATGGACAAACCGGACTGCAGGCGTCCCTCTGTACTGTATATGTGTGTGTGTGTGTGTGTGTGTGTGTGTGTGTGTGGTGACCTGTGCCTACAGATGAGGTCAGACAGGTGTGTGTGTATCCGCAGGTGTCTCTTACAGATGTTAATGGATAAGCTGATCTCTGTGCTGCCCCAGCACCACTGGGCCTCTTCAGGCTGAGCACAGAGATAAGAGGGGCAGCACACCCACACGCACACACACACACACACACACACACCACACACACACACACACACACACACACACACACACACACACACACACATACACGCCGCACTCCAGGGGCTCTAAACCGTCACAAGCTTCTGCTGTCAGCCACGGTTAAGTAGGGGACAGACAATTCACACATGAACACACACACACATACACAGTCAGACAGACAGACACAGACAAGCACACACACACACACACACAGACACACTGGTTCACACATTACAGGTCACACACACACATCATAGCTGGATCGCTACCCATGGACCCCAGACGTCAAAATCATTGAGCCATTTGCTGTGACCAAGCCCTTCTCCGTTTTGCAGTTCTTGTGTAAACAAATGAGGTTGTTCTCTTTCTGAGGGCTACTTTACTGGGGCCATTTTTCTTTCTCTGTTTTTCACTGCCTGAGTGGAATTGGGATTGCTACATTTTCACTCTTCCCCTCCCTGCACATAGTGTCTACTTTTCTCTTTTTTCTTTATTCTCTCTTTCACTCTTTTTTTTCTCTCTCTCTCTCTCTGTCTACCTCACACACACTCACACATACTAACACACGCACACACACACTTACACACCTCTATCAGCTCCGTCCACGCGGAGGCCAAATTGGGGAACCATATGAGACCATCCTTTTTCATTTCTGTGATCAAATTGAGGGCGGATTTGTGTGAGTGTGTCCTCGGGGGGCCCAGGCGAACGAGCCCGGCCAAGAGTGATCATCTGTTTCCAGGCAAGAGACAGCTGGGCTATCCAGATGCCAAACTGCAGCCTAATGGCAGAATGATCTCATTTGGACCGCAGATCAATCAATCCCGCCTTCCGATACACTCAAACACGCCACAGAGAGATGGAGCCGCCTCTCCCCTCTCTTGCCGAGTATGAGTCGGAGGATGGGAGCGGTCAGCTCGGGGCAGGTGCTTGTCACTGCTGAGTAAAAGAATCTGTCACGGTGATAAGAGCACACAAATCAAGTCCCAGCTTTGTGTCGTTTTATGAAGTTAAGTCATTCCTTGTGTGACGTGAAGTACGTTAGTAAGGCCCATGAGCAAGGCTGCAACTTTTTTAAACAAAAAGAGTTCTATTAACTAAATGATAAACAAGGGAAAGGGAGATCAGTCAGAGTCATTGATAACCCGATAGTATAATGCTAGAAGGCACTAATGTCTTGCATAATTTAAACGGCAGTGCTTCCCTTCAAACAGCTCCTCGATGAAGAGTGTGTCACAATCTTTCAAACAGATGCCCGCTGCTCAATGATCTCTCATCCCACCACACAGAGTCCGGCGACTGGACAAAGAGTATTTCCCAACCCTAACTAAATGGCAAACAAAGAAAGAGAGTGGGATGTGTCAGATAATATAACACTATGAGATGGGTCATAAGTCATAAATAACACAATATCACACTAGAAGGCACAAATGTCTTGATTAGCCTGTTGAGGAGTACGGTCACAAATATGTGATTAGAATGTTCACGAACCGAGAGTTCCACATTATGATGCGACAATTACCCTTTTTTTTCGAGATTTTTCCCATAAACTGTATAAAGAACATTGAAACTATAGATTGTTTGCGTAGAATTCTAGATGGAACCAAGAAAATAATTCACTCCTCACAGAGTTGTTTCCCAACCCCTCACACAGAGGCCATCGCCTGGATGAAGAGTGTTTCCCAGCCCTTCAAAAAGAGGACAGCCACTGGACGGAGAGGCTGCTGTTGGAAGCCAGCTGCCCGCATGATGGTTCTGTGATTATGATGGACAATTCACAAATATTGCTCGAGTGGTCTGGCGAGTCGGACAAAAAGTTCATCCGTCCAGATAAAAACGCGAGTCTGTCTGTCCACTCCAGTCTGATTGGACAGCTGCCCGAGTTGGGAAGGCTCCAGAGATACGTCGGCTTTGATTATTCCGAGTGTGATGAGTTGGCGCGGCCTCGGCTGCGAATATGCGATTCAATTTTCACAATCGGTGCCATCCAGGAGGGGGGCCCACGGATACGAGTGACATTTCACGGCACACGGCACACCACACCACACCACACCACACCACCTCATCGCAGAAGTACATAATAGTCCCCAGCTGTGGTCTAGACTCTCTCCCTCTCCATGCAGCACACAATTGGTAAAAGTGGGTCCCTAAATGCATTTTGCTCAGATTAACAGGTGTGTGTTTAATTTTAACGTCAGTGTCAAGATCTCAGGAGTATGGAATGGTGGGTGTTGTGTGAGTGAAGGTGTTGTGGCTGTGTTGTGTTGTGTGAGCATGATTTTGTATTCTCAGTAGCCTCCCCTCCCTCTTATTTTGTGAGATTTAAACATAGCCTTTGATCCTGTGAAGGTGAGTTCCCCAGCTGGGCTCCTTCTGGTGCGCGCACGCCTGTCGCTGGCCGGCGAGGATGCATTCGGCAGACGTCAGAGCCCAGATTTGCCCACACCTGTTCGGTAAGACTGGCCAGATGCATGCAAAAGAACCCCTCGCTCTGAGGAGGCTCTCCAAGCAGACCAACGGCATGGGAAGACATTTTACACGTGATGGGAATGTTGGAAACGAAATACCGCAGCCTCTTCATCTGAAATGTACTTTCACACACTGTTAAGAAGGAGGCTAGGGAGGTGAATGAGATAACCGCGGGAAATATGCGCAAATAAATCAGAATTCCTATCAACATGGCCTGGCTTTATTGAGGGAACTTTGTACAAGATGAGCGAATTAGAATAGCGGCACAGTCAGAATGGCCTGGCAGTCTGCAGGGCGCCTCGCTGATTAAATGTCACATAAACTTCTACTTTGGGTGAGGGGTCTGTTAATAAGCACGCGAGCCCTTTCAGCCATTTCCATTTATCTGAAGGATGGTAATTACAACAGGACGGAGGTAGATGCAAACAGCGTGGCGGCTGCTGTTTTGCATCACACTTCCCTCTATCCTTCACTCCCTCCCTCCCTCCGTTTTCCCATCACTCCATCCCCTCAATGGAGGGAGCCATGTAAGGAACATCTGCCCCTCAGCGTTGGGGTTGGAGTTAGAAACAGGAGCTGTGTGAGGAACGTGTAACTGCTCCTTCCCCTCAGCGTTGAGGTTAGGGTTAGTGTGAGGGTTATGTTTAAGGTTAGTTTGAGGGTTATGCTTAGGGTTAGTGTGAGGGGTATGTTTAAGGTTAGTTGAGGGTTATGTTTAGGGTTAGGTTGAGGGGTATGTTTAGGATTAGGGTTAGTTTGAGGCAGAGTCAGTTCAGACCATGGGGCCCTAAGCAAAATCATGCTAAGGGGCCCTCCTACTACCTGAACTCTGTCGCACCTGACACCTCAGTGCTCCCAATACAATCATCCCATCCCATTTTGGATGTCTACGGAAATTACCAAATATAGTGTTTTGCCCCATAAAGGCCTAGGAGAAATAAAAATTATTGTGTGTGATCACCTTCACAGTTATAAATGCCCAGCTTTAGGGTCTGGGCTGCTTGTTTTTGATGCCTGCTGTACATGGTTGTGCTGGTAGCCTACTGGCTGAGGCTGACTGTTCTTCACCTTTGTCTGTAGTAGAATACTTGCCAAAGACATAGGCTACACTGGACTGGCTCCCCCTGATTCTCTTTAATATTTTTTTTTCAAACGTACACTATTTAAACGATCATTTTAATACTTCGTACAGGCATCTATGTTCAGTGTGCAGCAAGTGTGCATCTATTGTCCAGTATGCAGCAAGTTTACCCGACTGCTCTTCCCGCTGTTCATTCTTGTGAAATTTCTTCTTCCATTTCTCTAGCCCTGAAGGGTAATTCCGTTTCATGATCATCTTCCTAATGTATGAGACACTGTCACTATAACTGTATACCTGTCGCTAGCTTGACTCAAGGGGAGACAGGGGAGGGGACCTTCATTAACTTGCAGGGCCCTATGCAACTTGCTTAGTGTGCGTATAGGGAGAACCGGCCCTGGTTTGAGGATTATTTTCTGGTTTACGGTTAGGGTTAGTGTGAGGGTTATGGTTATGGTTATGGTTATGGTTATGGTTATGGTTATGGTTATGGTCAGGGTTATGGTTAGGCGTTGTGTAAGGAGCGTCTGACCGGTTTGGAGGAAACCCCCCTGACTGATGCTTCCATCCCAGTCCCCTCCCGACCACACGACAGGCTGCCAAGCAGAGTCTCATTCCACAGGAGATCTTTCCATCACGGGCCAGCTGGGGAAATGAGAGCTGGAGACAGACCGCACGTGGGCATCACGGCTGCGAGGTGAGACGAGGCGTAGCGTAGCGTGGTGATTTCTGTTTTATTTCCAGACCCATACAGAACCTGTATGCATGTCATGAATAATAGAGGCACACAACCACATGATTTACATTTCAACAACTTCACTAACAAGCATATGGTGAATAGATTCTCATGAGTGAAAGGTATATTATTCTGTGTGTGTGTGTGAGTGTATGTGTGTGTTCACAGGTGTGTGTGTGTGTGTGTCTGTATGTGCACAGGTGTGTGTGTGTGCGTGTGTGCATTTGTGAGGGTGTAGGTAATAGTCATTGTCACCTCAGACGTGTTGCTTGGTCAATCTGGGGACTCATGCATTCTGGCTGTCAAGCAGGCAAATCCAGCAGAAACAGTTGGGTATCTCTCTCGCGCGCTCTCTCTCTCTATTATTTTTTAGACAGCTGGTATTTTTAGACAGCTGAAAACTGAAAGGAACACTGAGAAACTGGAACAGTGTCCGAGCCGAGCTGAGCTCCAGTTCAGTTCCGAGCCTAATCCACAAACACAGACGATGGTCATCAGCGCACAGCACACACACACACACAATCAGTGCCCCTCCCCCACGCACACACACACCTCCAGCCTCGCGCTTTGGACCCCCCCCCCCCTCCTCCTGCCTCCACCTCGGCTTTTTGAGCCCTGGCTAAGATGAGGAATAGCAGCTCATGTGTTTTACACTGTCACAACAGACCCACCACAGCATTATTAATGAGAAATGTTAGAAACACATTCACTGCTATTATTACATGTTTCCTTGAGGGCAGAACTGGTGATGATTAAGTTCACCCATTAGACCAAACTACATGCAGCGCATTAGATTCAGATTTCTCTCTCCCTCTTTCTCTCTTTCTCTCTCTCTCTCTCTCTGTGAAACAAAACCCTGGCAAATTAAATAACACATACATGTTCAAAGGCACAACAGAATGAATAGCTAAGTAAGGCAGAGGAGAGGCTATGGGAACAGCAGAGGAAAGGCTATGTGCTGGCCCTCATTCTGACAGCGTAAGAAAAATGAGGCAGCCGAACGGCAGGAGAGCTAATTTCCCTTTGACTAATGCTGGGCGAGTGGCCCATGGACCCAGGAGGGACCTCAAGATCATGCAGGAGGTCAGGGCACCGGGTCCCCCAGAGGATACACCGCCCAGCACTGGGATTCACAGGGGATCACTCCACGAGGTCCATGCTAGTCGGTTTTGGATATTGGTGGATATAGCAGCTTGACTTGAGTTCACACTGAAATAAATTGAGAGTAAGATGCAACATTTTTAAATCAAGGCTACAGTACAACTGTTTTGTTTGTTTGTTTATTTTGTATGAGATATATCTTTGTGATATATTCATCCAGAAAAAAGGCCTATTTCCTTAATTTAGAAATTATTTAATCTTAGATTTCACTTTGTGCTGTGTTCAGCAGTTCTTTACAGATGCAGATATACAGTGTGCTAGTGAGTAGAGAATGGAATGCAACTTTTCAGTTGCGCAACTCCTAAACATGCGTGATTTCATAAGCAACTGTCTCAGTCAGTTGATTACACAAGGAAAGTGATCTACACCGCATATCGACTTGGGTCTGGCCTTTTTGTCTTTACTTCCTTGGCTGACGCTTGTATCCAACATACAGGCATCAATTAATTGCAGGGCCAGACTCCCTGGAGCAATGTAAGTGTTCCTTAAGGGCACAACGGTGGCAACTGGGAATCAAACTTACCACTTTGCATGCAAACCCTGCTCCTTAGCCACTACCCTACCACCGCCATGTTATATACATATGCAGTGCATATATTCTCTTCGGTAACACTTTACTTGACAGTATCGACATAAGAGTGACATGACACTGTCGTGAACACATGACACTGTCATGACACATGAAACCTAACCCTAACCCTAATCCTAATCTTAACTTGTTATGACAAATACCGAATGTCACTTAATAACAGAAGCGTTATGTCATAAACGTTTATGACTTATTTAAGACACATTCATTCACACATTCACTCTTATGTCGACACTGTCAAGTAAAGTGTAACCTTCTCTTCTATATAGTCATCCTGCGTTTGCCGGAGACTAGACAAATAAGAGTGAGAGGTGTTGTGAGGCATCTCTTTTGTTGTCGTGGCGGCCTGTGCAAACAGGAGGACCAAGGAGCGAATCGTTAGCCACAACATTGCAGCGAGGAGTTCACTCCCTGCCGTAGTCGTAGTGACATGTAAGATGTTTCAACTGGATCTCTGGGACCGCAACACACGGCTGGTTCAGCGGGCAGGAGGGACACTAGAAGCATCATGCAGCTGCGTAGAGGAACTGCACGCTGAAAGCAAAACAGGAAGCTTTAGTTCAATGCATATGAATACATCTTTCAGAAATAGCACCTTCTGTGGAGGGCAGCACAGATTAAAATAACACGGGCCATGGTAAGAGGGATAAACAGCACTTCACGGCCAAATGGAATTGGAGAGGTTAGCGAGCGTCGGGGACGAGTGGGGCGAACGGGCATGAAATTATCGCTCGCGCCATTCACACAGCCCCCCGACGCAGGGGGCGCGGATCTGCCGCCTCCACCGCCACGCACGCGCCCACTGAGACTCATCCTTTGGCAGTCGCACGCATCGTGACAGCTTTTCACAAGAAGCTCACCCTCCCTCCACATGCCTTAGCAATGCTATTTGACACGCTAATGCTCCAAAGACTGACAGCAGGCCCTACGGGCATGCGTTTCATCAGCCTGGCTGAGCCTCGGCTAGCGAGGACATGTGCGTTTGCTCTCTTAAGATAATACAGCTAACCTGTGAGGGGAAGGAGGAGGAAGAGGTCATTGTTAAAACTGGGGTGCCTTTAACGTGCCCTTGATGGGTTTGCATGGTGCATTATTCTCTGCTATAATATGCAACATGTCTCAGTGCCCTTGGTATATAAGCACAGGGCATTACTCTGAGCTGTACCACACACACTGTGCCGAAATGCGGAGACACAGTTTTATGTTTTTTTTTTACCCGTTTTTTTTCTTTTTGTATAACATAGACCTACAACTATGAGTCATTGAGGACAGTCAGAGCCTACCATGCAACGCAGACTGTGCATCCAAAGTGCTCATCTCAAACCAACTCATCCTTCAGAACGAGCACTTTGATAAGAGTGGTGAGGAACCTTTCCTTTGAACAGAACTGTGCTCAGAGATGCCGGAGCTGGCAGCAGAGAGATAGAAAGGGAGAGAGTGAAGGAAGGGAGGGACGGTACTTGTATCAACAAGGAGTGTGGTTTATATATCACACGAACTTAGTCAGGGCCACCATCAAATAGAACACTGTAAATGCTAGTTTGAACACTTAACTTTTCAGGTAGCCGATAGGCTAATCATTAGCCTTTCAGACATTAGAATGTCATTATAATGCTGCTAACATTAGTCTACATGCTGCAACAGCATGAAATATATTATGTTTTAGTGATCTTGTTGTTTCTATGAACATGAATTGTTGTTTATAGGAAACATCAACTTAGTCGAGGCATAAAAAGCCCCATATATATGTATATCCCCATTAAGTACTTAAACCTTTGAACTAGCTAGCTAGCTGATAGCACAAGCTGGATGCTGGATGCACTGCAGTAAAATGGTAAGCAAACCGTCCATGCCCCCGTGAATATTTCACTGTTTCAAGGACAAAATCAAGAGTGTCCAAAGGGGTGAAAATCACTTTAAATCGGGTCACATTATTGACTGTTGTGTGTCGAGGGTCAGCTTGTGGGTTTTGTAAGGGCCAGCATGAGGGACAAGACCTATCAAACCTACAAAGTTGTGTGGTGAGTTTTGCAGGGAGGTTTGGTAATGCTAGTTAACATTAGCTAGGCTACTGTAGCCTTCATACTGTACGAGTCATATAAAAAATTTACCTAGAAATACTTCTTCGTACATTTAATGAACATTTTGTGTAATAATTCACAGCAAGTTAATAAACTGAATATGGTGGTCTAAGAGCAGGGCATCAGGATGGCAGTCAGATAAGAAGCACTGCACAATGTTGCTAACGTTAACGTTAACCGCCACACACACACACACACACACGATATAAAATGCACGATGGTAAATATAACATTCAATACCAAAACACTATTATTTACACGATTACTCCTGAAATAACTGCTATTAACTATATAAAAATCACTGTTTGGAGGAAAGGGTTTGTGTGCTGTCGCCGGTTGGAAATGATTTCACGCTGGTTCGTGTTGCTTATATATTTTTCAGTGAGGCGTGGTGGTGAGTAGTTCCTTCGCTCGGAAATGAAAATATGTACACAGTCTTGTACCTTTGACTTTTTTTGGACTTTCTCTTCGTTTTTTCACTCGAAATGATCATGCTCTAAAACTCTTTAGATACGGATTTTTCCAAAACATCAATGGGAGAAATGAATGGGAAATTTACTTCCGGAAACTAAGCTCTCTCGGAGGAGGGGCGGGACTGTGATGCTCTATTAGAGATGCAGATCACATGACCAGACTCTGAAGATCCAGACAGAATTGTATCCTTGGCAGACCCCACACCAGACATGGAGATCTCTACTATGTCTCCTCTCTGCTCACCAAGCGTGGAGATGCCGAGTCAGGCCAACAGAGCATCTACTGTAGATACCCTCATTAAACACACACACACACACACACACTCAAACACACACACACACACACACACACACACACACACTACTGTAGATACCGTCTACATTACACATGGTTATTAAAGCTACGCTCTGTTGCACTGACAGGAGGAGGGAGATCGAGAGACACTTTTCCAGTCCATGTGGGTCGTTGTGATAACAGGGAGAGGGAGGAGGACTCTGAAGACATTCTTGTGATGGTAGTTGAGCAAGGAGTCCAGCTGTGAACTGACCTGGTATCTGAGAACAACAGTTCCACATGTCAGACAGCACAGCTCATTGGTCAACAGCTCATTTTGATCATAAATAAACATTAAAACAAAGCTGAAGTATACATAAAGCCCTACATGTAATTTCAATAGCCACGTTTACATGGACAATTCTATTCCAATTAGAAACGGAATAACGGCTCAATCGGAATAAAAACTGTCATAAACACCTCAATCAGAATGCATCATGAATCAGAATTTTAATCAGAATAAAAGAGGTGGTGGAGTCCGCTCCTATTCCGAACGAACACTCGGTCATTCAGATTGCTGTATGTTCTCAAGAAAAAGTAGACAACAATGGCTATTCCAATCAAAGATTCTAAAGCCCTTGAGGGCACCTGATCGGAATAAAATGTACCCCATGTAAACAGACCATAGACTGTATGTATATACAGTCTATGAAAGAGACGGCACAAATTTTTCAATTGGAATAGTTTAATTGGAATGACAAAAACACCGTCCATGTAAACGTGGCTAATAATGGGCAACATGCAAAGTCTAAAGTGTAACTAAAGCTGATTTAATAACCAAACTAAATCTATTTGCTAATTTAATACCATGAGCAAGAGATCTGAATCACAAACATCAGAGGGTCAGCGCAGTGTTCCCACACGACATACACTTTTATTGGGAGCATGCCTATGTTCCCACAGCCCTATGTTCCTACAGCACTGTTCCCACAGCCCTATGTTCCCACATTTCAATGTTCCCACCCTAACCATTTCCAGCTCTAACCCTAATTTTGAAAATGTCCTAGAAATGTGGGAACATAGGGTATCATTTTGAGAAAAATCTTAGAAGTATGGGAACTGTGGGAACATAAGGCCTAATAAAGAGAAAAATCTTAGAACTGTGTGAACATAGGGCCTAATTTTCAGTGAAAAAAAAATCTTAGAAATGTGTGAACATAGGGCTGTGGGACGATTGGGCTGTGGGAACATAGGGCTGACCCCTTTTTATTTATGCTTGAAACATGCATGTTCATTGGGATCAAGAGAGAATATTTCATCCTATTTCTATTTTCGGTCCTGACTAGAATGATCTATGATTCGATTTTATGAGATGGAAAAATATTATTCCAGATCTTATATTATAAAGTTCAGAGAGTCACATCTGATTGTTTCAGTTTGTTTAAAAATTATTTTTGTTTACAGTTTCAAAGAGAACAGCATTGAAGTGTTCCCCATATGCCAAGGAGAACAAAGGGTTTTTTCATGTGCAGTTTATAGATAGCCTGTAAGCGAGCATGATTTGGATGCAAGAGGTTACAGCATGCATGAAAAGTCAAGGGCTGAAACATAAGCAGAAGAGTTCACAACACGAAAATAAACACTCAGTGCCTAGTCAAGGGCACGCACATGACTCAAGGATGGAACAAATGCCGGCTGTGAAACAAGTTGAATTTTAACTTGGAAAAGCATTAAAACGTGCCATTTCTTCTCCCCCCAAGGTTTGTTCCTGCCTCCTCCCAAAGCCATTAACACAGACACACAACACACACACACACATACAACAGACACACACACACAAAGAACGCAACACAACACAACACAATACACACACATACACACACACACACACACACACACACACACACACACAGGGGTGGACCGACTCTGGCCCAGATCTGCCTCTAGGCTGCAGAGGCAGTTAATCACTCAGCACTCCAGTGACAACATCATCGAGATGTTCAGCCATGACATGTTTTGAAAAAGCCTTTGAATTCCAATTCAGAGCAGATTGCACATCTGCAAACACGCGTCTCCGTCGGTGCAAGGCCATCTGTCTAGACAAGCAATTATGGGACAGGCTAAGACAATCACTATATTTAACCAAGGCGATGAGAAACAATCCCCAACACATGATGCATGCTGAGTGTTTGAGGTCATTGTATTTCTAAAGGTGTTTGTTTTCCACACTATTCAACAGATTGCATGTATGCGTTTTGTGTGTGTGTGTATTTTGTGTGCATTACTGTGTGAGTGTGTGTGTGCATTTATCTGTCTGTCGTTGTGTGAGTGTGTATGTTTGTGTGTGTGTATATGTGTGTGTATGTGCATGTCTCACTGGTTTCCAAGCACACCTACCTCAGCTGCTTAGCCCCTTCACTTTCCACATCTGTGAGGAAGACGAAGAGGAGAAGAAGAAAACGGTCCGTTATGTGACATGACGTGGAGGTGTGTGACATGCTCCCCGCCGAGCTGGCAATGCACTGCGGCGTCTGGGACTGACAACTTCATGATTGGGCCTGACACTAATAGCAGCCACACAGATGATTCTGGATAATGTGCACTTAAGCTGATGGCATGAAGGAACTGCAGTAGCCCCCCACTCCAGCTAACCACCAGCAGCTCCAACATAAAGTATTATCTCATCCGACACTATGGGGCTTTGAAATGTCATTGTGGCAATCTTGGATGGATCGTTCACAGCAGTGTACCTTAGATGACTGGCGGGAGAGAGAGAGAGCGATTATAGAAAGGGAGGGAGAAGAGAGAGAGAAAAGAATCATAGAAAGAGAGAGAGAAACGTATAGAAAGAGAGGGAGAGAGAGTTATGAGGCACAGCTCCGTGCCTTGATTGTTCACCTGCTGTGCTGTTTAGACTCAGCACTGAGAACAATGAAAACAAGCCGTAATGAAATATGAAAGAAATCAATGGGAATTGATGGCTTATGGCTCTCAGTGGCTCTCTCCCCTAGTCTATTAAAAAGAGCGGACTGCAAGATATTACATTTTATTACCTCATTCAATTCCGGAGTTTTGTCCTGTTTATCAGATGGACAGAACTGGCACAAACTCATCTTCCCCAAGTGATTTGGTGATGAAATGTCAGCTCAGACTCACCCGGTGTGCCTCGCTCAATGTCTTCCTCTATTAGAATGCGTTTCACATTAAATTCACCCCAGCGACACACTCCCACACAGGCTGGCTTGTGGCCTTGTCCCTGTGGTGACGAAATGGTTGAGACTGCCATTTAACGATCCACTTTGAAACAAATAGACACAAATTGATTCGCGACAAGAATGAATGAGTTACATTATCAGACTGCTTCCAATATTTAACAACGAACGCTATCAGTAAATGAATGTTATTACTCGTACATTCAAAAAACGTGTTCTACTAACTGCATGATCCAAACCTTCACTTGTGTTATTGGTCAAAACCTCCGCCCTTAATTTGCATGCAAATTAATAATTTGTTTTTTTTTACTGCACA
The DNA here is from genome assembly GCF_017589495.1 of Alosa alosa. Classification (NCBI taxonomy): domain Eukaryota; kingdom Metazoa; phylum Chordata; class Actinopteri; order Clupeiformes; family Clupeidae; genus Alosa; species Alosa alosa. The sequence continues at coordinate 20,122,048 of NC_063211.1, read as the reverse complement.
GTTGCATTGGAAAAATTAAAGCACAGCTAAATTAGTATTGTCACTGTAATTGATTTAAGTCGCATCCGCTATTGGCCTTTGCTGAAAAGTGAAAATAATTTCGCTCCTTGTGACGAATGGCTTATCATGCTTATCCTGTGCGCATACACAAAGGTACACTGGCATAACTGTGTGCTCAGGGACTGAAGCTGCCGCTTATTAATTGAACGAATGAACTGAAACATTAAAAATGTATTGCCTCAGGCTAACATATGTTCAAAGCAGCCACCAAGACCACACAAATATCTTGAGAAAAAAGACAACTGCCTTCAAGACATGTCACAGAGGAAGACGTGAGTGTGATCTTTAAGACCTTGGTTTTATTTAGTGTTAAGAGCAGGTTTGCAGGGAAATTACGATACTGGGGAAATGGAAATTTTGAGAGTGATCTATTCTGTTTATTGTCCATAACATGTCACTGAATGAACTATGGCCCTGGTTATTATAGTGCTGAAAACATGCATTTGTGAGACTGTGTGTGTGTTCCAGTTCCTACGATACCATCTATGGGCATGATGTGGTACATATCTCACTAGTTGTTTTCAGAATATATCATATATCATGATGTGGGGGAAAAAACACAACCCTGTTTTCCTCAGTCGGCATGCACCATTAGGTGTGTTTTCATCAGCACGGCATCATTGTTCCCGGGATGGTCCGTAAGCCATGTCCAGACCGGTCTTATGATAAACGATCTGCGGGAGCCGGGAGGCGTTAGGTGCCTGCCTGACACGTCCACTGGCCTTGTAAACACTGGAGATCCATATGGAGATTAGTCTTGAGGACGGCAGCAGAAAAGCCCAGCTAAACCGTATGCAAATCCAGCCCCTCAGGAGGACAGGGACACACACCGGCACTATAGATTAGCGGACTTGAAGATGATCTATCTTGTTTTTCTTTTTTTCTCTCTCTCTCTCACGCTCTCTTCCTCTTCTTCCTCTCCCTCTTCTCCTTGTTGCTCTGCTGCCTCTGGATGAGGGCAGCTGCTGTCACTGTCGTCACGGTCAGTTTCACAGCCAATGACTGGAGTGGAGAGGGCAGCACGCTGTGTCCACGGTGACTTACGGAAAAGCAGCCCCAGACTTAGCCGCTTGTGGTCACGGCCAATCATCAGCCTCGGGAGTTCTTTGCAGCTCCTAACAGAAGGAATGTGATGGGGATGTAGGAACACTAGAGAGCCAGGACGCTAGAACACTAGAATGCTAGAACGCTGAAGTACTAGAATGCTAGAGCGCTAGAACGTTCTAACGCTAGGACGTGAGACTGCAATACTCTGGATGAGAGCAGACTGTGGTTTAATCTCACATTAGTACTGGAGTCTAGGAAAGCTTTATGTGCTGATTTTATTTTTGGGTCTGTGGAAAGTAACAAAAAAGGTTGGAATAAAATGTTGCCTTTCCAATTTAATACAAACATGGTAAAATGTCAACTGTAAGCTATTGCCCTGAGAATGAAAGCAAATGTCTCTGATAGGAATGTTTCAGGTGCATTAATGGCATGTTATTTGTAGTGGAAAACACACACACACACACACACACACACACACTCACACACACCAAAAAGTCTTTGATTTTGTTTTGTATTTGTTTATAGACACTGAGTGAAAATCACAGTGGTAACCTTTAGAGAGCCATTATTGTATACAATTGCACACATGCTCAGAGAGAGAGATGGGGGTAACATATCTAATGTGGCATTCATGCCCCGTGAAAAACAGGAGCACCCAATAATAGCTCTGTTTTTACCTTTGATTTCATCATCTGTTTTTTTCTTTCTTTATTTATTTTGGGTGTATTTGTACCCAGTGTGGGTCTCTGATGTGTACAAGTGTATACGCAGAGGGTGTCTATGTGTCAGTATGCTTGGAGAATGTGTGTGTGTGTGTTTGGGGGTGAAAGTGTGCATGTGTTGGTGACTGGGTGTTTGAGTGTGTGTTTCTGATATATCTATATCTGGTGACAGTCTATGTAAGTGTGTATGTGTGTCTCTGAGTGTGTATGTGTGTTTGTGTGTGTGTTTATCTGATGTATCTATATATGTGTGCTGACAGTATGTAAGTGTGTGTTTGTGTGTCTTTGAATGTGTATGTGAGTGTGTGTTTGTGTGTGTGTGTTGTGTGAGTGTGTGTGTGAGTGTGTGTGTGTCTGTGTGTGTGTGTGTGTGTGAGAAAGAGAGAGAGAGAGAGTCTGTGAGTGTTTGTGTGTGAGGAGGGAGCTCCCGCTGTCTCCCGCTCCTGTGCCGGAGGGCCATGATGGATGGCGACCCTGGTGTTGTGTCATCACTCAGCCGCGGCACAAGAGAAATGGATTCTGCAAGTGGACGGGAAAACTCACCTTCCCTCCACTCTGTCTCTGTTTCCATTCAAGATCCCGGCCTCTCCGAAGCCTCGGCCACAGATATATAAAACTCACCTTCTCTTCCACTCTGTCTCTGTTTTTATTCCAGATCCTGGATCCCTACAAAGCCTTCACCACACAGATAACACAAAGGGCTGTGGGATGGAGGGGAGGGATGAAGGCACACATACACACACACACACACACACACACACACACACACACACACACACACACACACACACACACACACACACACACACACACACAAATGTCGGTGCATACACACAAACATACACACACACACAGGCACACACACAAATACACACACACACACAGGCACATACGCACACATAGAGACACACGTGCAAACAGGCACATACACACACACACAGGCACAAACACACACAGAGAGACACATGTGCACACACACACACACACAAGGGCATTAATCGCTTGTTGCATCAGCCTCTCTCTCATCTGCCCTGTGCTGTCCTCTCATATCTCCTTCAGGTGAGCAGATTAGTCCTGTTGCCCTGGTGACCTTGGTCGTGAATGGAAACAAATGATCCGTCCTCCATTCACGGAGACACGTAATGCTATCGGCTGCGAATGCTAAATATAATTATTTCACAATAATCTGAGTGCGAATCTCACGGTCCAACTTCTCACGGCTCTCTGCTCCCGTGTTGATGAGAACTAATGTTCGAGCAAGCCAGGCAGCGTGGATGAAATTGCAGTCTAGCGTACCTCAATGGCGCTCTCTTTCAGCAATTTATAATATTATTATAATATTATAATAATCTCCATTTCAAAGCCATGGTAACGTGATTGGGATGAATGGAATAAGGCTCTAAGAAAGCTCACATTAAATACATACATGGCTGATAATGGCAGTTCAGTGTCACTATGATGAATTGGTACATCTAACGTATGCAAATTAGACAGAGAATGAAATGATGGTTTTGATTCGAGTATACTTGTGAGCACCCTTTACAAGTTATACTTTTTTAAACATTTTTTACAAGTAAGGAACCCTGGAGCTGTCATTGCAAGATAGTTTTTTGTGTTTATCCAGAAAACGTGCGCTTATTTTACTAAATTGTGCACTCATTGTACTGAATTGTGCTCTCAATTCACTAGATAGTCTTCTCAGTTTAGTAAATTGTGCGTACGTTTTACTAAATCATGTGGAGGTTTTACTAAATAGTAAAATTGTGTAAATTGTGCTATCATTTAATTTTTTCATAAAATTAGCACACAATTTAGTAAAATGAGACCACAATTTAGTAAAACAAGCACACTATGTAGTAAAACGAGCACACAATATACTAGATTGTTCGCACAAAATGAGACCACAATTTAGTAAAATGAGTGTACATTCTGTTGATATACAAAAATATCTTGCAGTGACACCTCCTGGGCTCCATACTAAAAAAACAGGTATACATCCAAATTTACAGAAAGATAATGGATTAAAACCACAGGTAACACACTTATTTTGCTAAGGGTTAAAACCACAGGAAATACACACACACATACACACACTGATGGAAAACAACAACATCTACTGTATGCAGTAACTCTGCTAGAGGGACATAGCCGTCCACAGTGAGAGTGCAGATCGGGCTTCCGCACAGCGTAAGGTTTCATCGAGCCGCTGCTTCAGTGTAGCTCTCCTGCTTGCTGGTGTTAATTAAGCGTGTTAGCTTCCTTCCTCGTCCACCGGCAGCCCAGACGGAGTGCAGGACGGGGCATTGGACCAGGAGGTGCTGGAGGAGGCAGGAGCGGCCGGGGTCCATCGGAGAGCACGCCCGCACTGTCAGATAAGTCACTTCTCTGGCGCTTGAGGTGAAAACCTGGCTCTGCTTCTTCTTCTCCAAACTTTTCTTAATTTGTTTTTTGTGTGCACTTGCGCTCGTCAGCTCGGCGGTGGTAATCCTAAAGAACAGAAATCAACCTTTGATTGAGGGTGGATTTCCAGGCCTCTGAGACTCAGAGTGCAGGCGGTGCTGTCGGACCTCTGCTGCAGGGCCCGGGTCTGTTCTGAGACAAATTGTTTGATTTTAAAACTCTAATCCTTTGTTCAGTGTCATTACAATCTCTCAAATCTCTTGAGACCTTTGGAGCATATGTTTTTCTGTGCAGATGTTCACAGTGAACTGGAAACAAATGAACAAGAGTTAGAAAATATTCACAAAGGTTTGCCTTTGTTTGCTGAACTCATCTCTAGTTTTCCCATTTAGAACAAAAGAACGTTCTGTAGTGCGCACCAAAATCTGCTCTGTTCTGCACCAGAACCATAGCAGCACCGTTGGCTCTCGTGTTTCAGAAGCTGGTGCTTAAGCAGGAGATATCAGATTTCTAAGAGCAGCATATCACCCTCTTTGTCTGCAGGAAACTGTGTCAGTCTCAGCATCAGGGGACCTGCCACTTATCTGAGAGTTTAATAGTGTGGACACCCTCCGGGCAGTCTGGAGTGAGACTTGCTATTGGGGATTCATGCATATTTATGTACTGTACAGCCCTTGTAGACGTTGTATAGGCATTTTTAAACACAGTTGTCTTAAGTAACAGGGAATATATGTAAAACAAAATGACACAACACACACCTGACAGACATTGTCACACTTTACCTTTACCTTGTTGTCTTTGGTAAAAAAAATAAACCAATATATTTAACAGAAACCCCTCTAATAACAATAATTTGTTTTTCCTAAAGTGAGCCTAGACATTCAAAAAGTTTGTGATGAATGACAGCTACTTTATTCTAGGATTTTAGGTAATTTTTCAGTCCTTAGGCAAGAGAGCTTTACTGAATGTGGACACCACATGAGGGGAAATCAATGTTTTTTTATTAACAATAGGACACCAAAAGGCGTACACTGCTACATCTAGCATATTTCTCAAAACTTGCGTAGTACTAAAAAAGGTGGGATATGATTTACACCATTATGTGTTATGTTGTATAACCAACTTCTTTGCCATTACATTGATAAGGCTATAGGGAAGTACAAAAAGGCCCAGGTAGATAGTAGACGATGGGAAGCTAACTAGAAAGATTGCTTCGATCTTTTTTATATTAAAATGGTCTTTCGCCAGTTTATTATTTCAATGTCATGATGAAAAATAAACACACATTAAGTGTCACATCAAATTGCCTCTGCCAGTTAAGCATAACAACAGCAGGGTAGACAAACCACATTATCAGAATCTATAACTTCATAGAGGCCAGAAAATAAGTTTTAGGCTGCAGCAACCAAATCACATCTTACTCTCCACTTGCACTACACTGTGAAATATAACACCGACTATTTAGAATTCAAAGTAATCAGATCACTTCTGAAATCTTATTATTCCGCAATAATGCTTCCCGAGCAACAAACAGATGCAGAAGTTGATTTTTGTTTGCACAGTAATATTAATGGAATGTGTTAAGTTTGCAGAGTGTTTTACAACAGCTTCCAACACAGTTTAGCCAATCCTAATAAGACCGGAACTATTCATTTAAGGATGTACAGTTTCTTTGCAAGCCAATGTCAGACATCTTTTGTCATTATACTTTTCAATTTGAGATCTGCTGGATGTAGACTGTTGAGGACTGAGAGCAATGCTCGGTGTCTGTCACCTGGTGTCTGCTGTGGCTAGAGAAAGCCCTGACTCCTCTGAACATGACCCCTCACAGTCTGGACTGAGAGTAGAAAAAGAGGTCGTATCCAAAAACCGCAAAAGCATAAAAGTGTCTCCCATACTGAACTGAACTGCTGTGTTCGCTGCACTCACCTTCCTCCAACCATCTGACCCACACACTGGCTGTCGCTACAAAAATAAACATTTGTGTTGTGTTTTTGAGGTTCACACGTCGTTTTAGAATCAATGATTACCCTCCAGACCAAACTTTTGATGGGAGACAAAAAGTTCATTTGGAAATGGTATGCCTACTCGTTAACATAATGCACAGTTTCTATAATCTAATTAATGACTAATTACAGAGTAACGCTCAAAATCTCTCAATTAAGAGACACAGTGACAAAAAACAATATTTTAATTTGGTCATCATTAAGTGCACCCTGCCTTCTGCTCGGAGCTCACAATCGATACTAAATTTCACTGACTGAGAGCCTTTTCATTGCCTGATTGTTTATCATGCTTCCCCTTTTTTTCGCATCTTCTCTAAACGGGTTGAGACTCTAACAACATAATCAGGGTCGGCTCATTAGTCGAGTGGATGTGTGGATGTTTGGATGCTGCTGCTGCAGAAGAACGCGTAATGACATTTTGATTATTGCTACCACTGCATTCCTGGGTCATTATGGCCCTCTGCTTCATTTACACCGCTAATGGTAGGCTACTGCTCTTGGCCAGCCTTACGACAGGTCACAAAGTTTTGCTTGGGTCACTTTGGGGCTCTTAGTACGGCATTAGGGGTACCGTGTGTCCACTATATCACGTCAGTGGGCTGCGTGGTGGAGAAATTAGACTGCTTGACCTGACTCCAGAGGTGTCATGATTCCAATAGGATTTGCAATCGTTGTTGTCTCAGCAGAATGGGACAATAACTCTAGCGATGGTCGTGCCAAAGCACTTCATGACATAGTGCCTGTAGTTAACACTGCACATCACATAGCAGCACTGCTGTCTTGTAACAGAAAAAGAACAGCTTCTCCTGTGAAGTAAACGGTTAGCAGCACACCAGGTGTCATAACTCTCGTCGCCGTACAAGTAAAAGCCGCTGTCATCTTAATCATGCCAGCGGCTCCCTCAGTAAGGACGAGATTTCATAAACCTTGAAGGTGAGAAATGCCTTAAGGAACATTTTACAGTGACCTATTCCTGTTCCCTTCACAGATGAGGAACGGAGGAAGAAAAAGAGAGAGTGAGAGAGGGAAAATGAAAAAGAGGGAGCGAACGGGAGCCACAGAATTGTGGATGACTCGGTTGCTCTGTGACATTTGCTAATGTAGTGAAGCTCCCTAGAGTTTACTTTCAATCTGCAGGTGCCTGCCTTCAGCTATGCAGTCAATTTAGCTGACCAAAAGTAGGCTGAAGTTATCTGGAATTAAATTAATAAAAGCAGAATGACAATAAGTTATCCCCATGGCGTGTCTACTTTTTTAAATCAGATGCCAGGTCTTCTAGCAGGTCAAATATTAATAGAGAGAGCTCTTGAAGTGTATGCATATTAACTCGCTGCTGAAAGTGACCTCCCACAATAGCAAAATTACTGACCTCAAGAGAAGAGGACTGTCCTCTGCCTTAAATTAAATTACAAAAATTTTGTCACCGGTAATACCCAACAGAGTAAGATTCCACACTCCCCTCCTAAAGCCTGACCTTCGGGCCACTGCCTTCTCAAACACTCTGTCTTTGCATGGAGGGAATTTCTGAAATCATTTTTCAAATAATGTTATGTACACCCACCCAACCTATTTTTCCACTGCAATGTTTCCACTTTGCTGTTGCGGCCACAGTGCAGTAAAGAGAGACCCTGTGCATCATTTTACAGGGCTGCAACTTTTTTTGCTCATCATAGCGCTGGTACTACCGAGGTTGATTGTTTTCCTGTCCTTTTAGGCAAGTCCCTCCACTCGGCGGCCATACAACACTTTGCAACGCTTTTTGGGCACTTATCGGGCATCTATTTCGGGTAGAACTGCGCGTGCGCAATGCTTCACGAATTACGACACACCAACCTCGCTCCAGCTGCAAGATCACAACACATGAGCTGCCAACTCTCACACATTGAGAGTGAGATTCATTCATTTGATTGGATCCATGCACTCTTACACCAATCGAATGCGTGAGGATTGACAGCTCACAACATACCACATGATTGGCACGATGTATTCACAAGTCAATAATTCAATAAGCTGGCAAGTCATCCACAGCAGAAAGCATGTGCTACATGTATGAAGCAGTGTTTGTTCCCATACTTTAGAAATGTATTGTCTAGTTCATCACACTGCAGAAAAAGTGCATTTGTATTCCACTCATAGTAGGGGATTGTAACAGATCGAAAGGACGTCAACGATGTCTCTTAAACTGGCGTGGACCACCGCGTAAAGAATTTGTCTCTAAGAAGAAACACCCTTTGCTGCCAAACCAATATCTCTTAATGAGATCACGTATTCATAATTAAGGAGTATTGATTTGCCACAACACTCAGCGTCTGAGTCACCTTCAGCGTAATTACTTCCACCGTTGGAGGAAGAGAAATAATAAATAAAACAGAAGAGACTCTCCTCTTTTTAGTTTCTTTCCAAATTTCAGTCACTTTTTAACGGTTTGCTTTAAACAAAACAAAAAATTCATCCCTGTTGTAAAGATTCTAACAAACTGCTGATAATACGATTATTTAATCAAGAAAAGCAAAGCTTTGACCTGAGCAATATTGCAAAAAGGGCGGTAAACAAAGCAGGAACATTTGCTTCTCTTAGGAAAATAACACATCTTTATCACCTAACATGATTAAATAACGAAGCTATCATTCTCATAAAAATATTTCTGTTAATCCAAAACCTGCCATACTGTAATATCTGTGCTGTTCAGCCTGAATGAGTCATTGGACATTGCTACGGCTAATCTAAGTACTTAATTAATTTAATGTCTTGGATAATGGGGTTAACGCACTCATTTGATGCCCTAACACTTTTGAACTGTGGATTGACTCCGCCATTGATTGCCGTTCAAGTGCCAGGTCGTTTGTATTCTTAATCAAGCAGATTTGGGCACAGTTGAAGGTCTCTGCTTTTTACGAGCATCTGAATGCCGTGCATAGGCACTTTGTATTAGCAACAGCAGCCACAAGCTGCAGCAATACAACAAAGTCATGGTGTCCGCCATTGCATCAGTGTGTCCATGCGTGTGTGTAGGATTGCTTAAAGGAGGATCTCGTGTCCATTGCACTGATGCGTGCCACAGGCGTCCTGACACCCTCATTAGCGACTGTGAGTCCAGACTTATTGATTTTTTTGCCTGTGGCCTCGCCGCCCGGCGCAGTCCACTCAGGTCCGAGTTGCTGATTCAGAGCGACGGATGAGCACGTTGATTAACCGAAACCCTCAAAGTCATTAAAAGTCACTTTCTCAGGATCCCATCCGTCAGTGAGCCACTCGCTCTGCTCGCCACCAACCACCCGGCCGCCCGCCTGCTCGCTCCTGCTGGGTACCCCGTGGGGTTGCCCTGGCCCTCTCGGAGGCAGATGGCTCCTCTGTGGTTGTTAGGGGAGATGGAGCGGGCGATCGTTTGCCCCCGCAGGGCATGGCTCCATGGTGAGGCTCCATAACGCGCAGGCTCAATCGCCACCGCAGGGCTCGGTCGGAGAACCGGATAAGCCATCTCTCCAGAACCTCAAACCCGACCCGCACAGCCAAACATCAGCGTGGATGTGCTGAATCAGAACATTGGGAAATGTTGCGTCGTGCTGCTAGTCCATTAAATAGCAATTAAGGGGTGGGTAGGATGGTTGGGGAGAAATATCATTGTTCCGGTTGGTGCCCCACCGCTGGCATTACTCACAGGTTGCCTCCCCCTGTGTTGAGAGAAGGCTTGTTTGTTGTTTGTTTTTTTGTTGTTGTTTTACGTACCCAGATTCTGGTTTGGGGATGTTTTTCAGTCACACAGCGGTTTGCGGACTGAGGGATGGCTGCACAGTGTGCGCGAAGCACATGGGTATCATAAAATAAACATAATGCACTTCAGCGCAGACTCCCGCAAGCACTGGCAATATGTTACCACCACGGAGGCCTAAGCACTGTTTACTCAAACTGTGTTTCTGTGCTGATGAATTACTTATAATAATGGCACAACAATGAGAGGGAGAGAAAGACTGAAAAAAAAAAAACTTTATTTTCCCAAGTTTGCCCTGTGCTTTTTTTCTGTGTGTGTGTGAAACGAATGCATTAATAGCTTGTTTGTCTCATTGTGTCTTCAGCATATTGACCCACTGAAAGCTCATTTGTCCAAACAAAGCAGAATAATTAGGCCAGAGACAGTTCATCCAAATAAGTCATTACTATTCTGATAAAAAAAAGTGTTTTATATATACATTACTTTAAGAATTATTTATTTCGGTCCTCAGCCAATTTGTTTCCAAATAGCAATTCATCAGAAAACAAGCAAACAAATGGAGCTAAAGGGAACTGAAAAGGACAGACACGCTGTGATCTATCACGCAGTGGGACGTGGAGGTGGGTGGAGGGGGGGGGGAGGCGTGTAAAGTGATTGCAACCTCAGTGGGAGACGAGACAAGCACATGGAAAAGACAGGAATATTTATTAGCTGATGAGTTTTTAAGTGCCGGTCCCTTCTGCCCCCACCGAGGAGCCATCATCCTCTCACACTGTCCTGGCACTGACAATTACCTCGTCAATCTCGGCCTGGATTAATAACTACACTGTCACAACCCAGAGACCAGACAGCAGAGGGTTTGGTACCAGGTAATCCAGAACAGACACCAGAGGGCTCGGTACCAGGGAACCCAGGACAGAAATCAAATTGTTCGGTACCGGGTAACCTATAAAGGAGACAACAGAGGGTTCAGTACCAGGTAACCCAGGACAGACAGCAGAGGGCTTGGTACCATGGAAACCCAGGACAGAATTACCCAGGAGAATTACCCCTCATTCTTGCACATGAGAGGAAAAACATTTTGTGGGGCACAAGAGAGCTGTCAGGCTGGCAGGTTATTCATGCATATGCATATATGGGAAGGTTAGGGGACAGGTGGGAGTATCGCGTGTTTGTAAGTGTTAAGAGAGATTGATTAGGTATTCAGCATGTTTCACATTCACATTTCATACGAATGAAAACAGCACACGTCTGTAAAAAATGTCACCTCTTAAAAGCAGGCGTAATCTTGCAGTTTTTAAAATGTATCATAGGAATTAAAATAGGAAATCTTTCAGAAACAACAGAACCAGTATTCAGAGCACCTGCTCACTAAACGTTTGATTCCTCTTAAAGTCCATTTAACTGTGCTTGTGATTGAATTATATGGTTCAGTTGTGGACACTGCAAATGATGTTAGAGACAGCCAATGATGAGTGCTGTTTACCTGATGAAGTGTAAGCTTAGTAAATTCTACATAATATGGCAAGGATAAGGGGTGCCTCATTGGAGCAGTTGGGCCAAAAAAACTGTCCATGGGGGGGGGATCTGGCTACAACTTCCGTACCATCTTAGGTCCAGCTGCCCACAGGAACCTAGAGTCCGACCGGGTCATTTCCAGATCCCACCCCATCTCTCTGTTCCACTTGCTTCCTGTCACTCTATCAATAAAATATATACAGTACAGAGATGCAGATTCATTATGGGTACACCAACTCAAGGAAGTGCATTCTACCTACATTATGCGTCAGACTCAGTTGTGTTTGTAGATAAAGACATAAAGGCATATCCATAAAAATACTATATACTGTATTTCAAACAGTATCCAAAATACAACCATGCATGGCCATATGCTTTTATGATACCATTAAAAAGTTGATTTAGATCTTCAACTGAAAACATATTCTGTAAAAGACATAAATATACACACACAAACAAAATGCAGAACTAGCAAATACACACAGTAAATCCCAGTAGGGTGATACCTAGACAGGATAATGCACATTACTGAAGAAAAGAGCTCTCATGAGGCTCTGTTTCATATCTCAACATGTTTATGTTGTTTTACCTAAAAGTGCTTCTCTTTTGCTTTTGACATGTTTGTTTTTTTCTTCATGGCTTTTATTATTATGCTGTGGAATAAATAAATAAATAAATAAATGGGCTACATGCTGTTTCTCACAAACTATAGTCCAAGCAATCATGATAATTTCACCAGCCTTGAATACCTATTAGCGTGCAAGGGGGTAGAGTGGTAATGACTTCGGTGGGTTATTGGGTTCATTGACCAAATGGACTCAGCTATTCTCTCAAATGCGGTCTTCATCTCCTTTCCTTGCGGCCAGTCCTGTGGAGTTACGTACGGGCAGTCGGTGTCCAGCTCTGGTGCAGGTGATGGAGTGTGGATGAGCACACACACACACACACACACACACACACACACACACACACACACATACAGGTTGGGTACGGTGGCCAGCTCTGGTGCAGGTGATGGAGTGTGGATAAGCGAGTCAGATGACCTGATTACGATGGTTTCAGGTGCTGAGCATCTGGGGGGATGTGGACCCAGCTGTTGCAGCAGCACCCAAATGAGGTAGCCCACCCCTCTCTCTCTCTCACACACACACACACAAATTATCTCTTTCTCTCTCTCTCTCTCTCTGTCTCTCTCTTACACACACGCACACACGAATCATGATCATATAAACATGTACACATTTTCATACATGTTAGGTTGTGTGAAATACTTGAATACTTAATTAGATAATTGTGCCCTATCTGACTTGAACAATCTATTGAAATAGCTGTGTTGGAAATCAAGTAGGCAGTACAAACACTGTAGGTGCCAGAGGGCATCTTTTTGGGCCAACAGTGAAGTTAAATTGTATAACAGACTCCATTTTTCAGATCAGCAAACTAGAGTAGACCACAAGGTTTGAATTAATTGACTGTGTGTGTGTGTGTGTGGGGGGGGGCAATAAAAACCACTGTCCAGATGTTGGTGACATTTCTGGGTGTGTAATTCCTCAGTGTCTCCTGCTCAGCACTGCAGTTTGACTGGGCACGCTCACATGGACTGTGCTTTTTAGCCTGGCTGTTGAACCCAGACATAACCAGTGCTGCCGCTCCCACCACACGCATCACACACTGTGCGTAGGCCACCAAAAGACAGAGGGGGCGCCAACCATTTTTTGCCATTTAGTAATGTAGTAGCTTTACTGCAAAGTGCATTTCACTTTTCCTCGAGAACGTTTACAATGTCAAAACGCCATAGTACATGCAAGGATGCTACTTTTTGGGTCCTCTCCACCACGTAGCAGACCTGACTGTACTTACTCCACGTCAACCTCAAATATCAATAGCAATATATACATGTGTTTTAATATATAGTAGCACGCGCAGTTAACATGTGTTGTAATGTACATTAGGGCTTATGTCCCGGGGCCTTGTAGCCGCTAGCAGATGTCCTTGTTAAGCACATCCCTATAATGACCAAGGTCTCGGGTTTGCCACGTGTTTGCTTTTAGAAGAACATCAATATTGCAGCGTCCAGCATCTGCTCATTGGACAGTATGGCGGACCATGAAATGTTCATTGCAACCTGTAAATATTAAATAAGGTCACTGTGTTATTATGACCGCCGCGCAGCAAAGCGGCGGTCATATAGGTTTAGTCAGATTTTTTTTTTTTTTTTTTTTTTCTTTTTCGCATGCCCAAATTTCCGTCAAATAATTCCCGGGACACTGAAAGACCGGGGTACACGAAACTTGGTGGGCATGTAACCCCACATGGATAGCATGGAACCATCGTTTTCGTTTTGATCTGTAGCCCCCGCTGGACTGGACCCCGAAAGGAGGGTAGGGCAGACACAGTTTTCTGTGAATATCTCGAAAACCGTAGGGTTTAGGAGGACCATTTTTTTTTGTATGTTGATCTCAAGGGGCCATGTCAACCCATTCCATAACCACTCATTTCATGTATAGCGCCACCTAGTTAAACACAAAAAAGTAAAAATGAGGTGTTGTAATTGAAGGTATCTGTGACCTAACATAGTCAAAACTGCACAAAATTGAAATTGTAGGATCATTATGACACCCTCTGTATGCACGCCAAGTTTTGTGGAATTCCGTTCATGGGGGGCCACACTATAAATTAATTTATGTTACTATACACCAACTGGCCTGTAGGTGGCCAGAGACAGTTTTCTGTGAATATCTCGATAACCGTAGGGCCTAGGAGGTCCACCTTTTTTATGAATGTTGGTCTTAAGGGGGCATGTCAACCCATCCCATTACCACTTATTTCATGTATAGCGCCACCTAGTTAAAAATAAAAAGCAAAAATTAGGTGTTTTCATCACAATATCTCTGGCTGACAAGGTCAAAACTGCACGAAATTAAAAGTGTAGGATCATTATGACACCCTCCGAATGCATGCCAAGTTTTGTGTACTTTCGTTCATGGGGGCCTTACAATAAAATAATTTATGTGTACATTTAGTGACATTACACCAACAAGGATTCGGGACACTGAAAGACGGGGTACACAAAACTTGGTGGGCATGTACCCCCACATGGATAGCATGGAACCGTCATTCTTCGTTTTGATCTGTAGCCCCCGCTGGACTGGACCCCCGAAGGAGGGTAGGGCGAAGACACAGTTCTCTGTGAATATCTTGAGAACTGTAGGGCCTAGGATGACCAATTTTTTTCATTATGTTTGCCTCCAGGGGTCATGTTAACCCATTCCATGTGCACACATGTGCATAAACAGATACACACGCGCACACACATACATTTACAGTAATCATAATTATGACTCATACTCACACAGTAGACATATGTACGCATGCATGCACATGCACAAACACACATACGCAGGCAAACACACAAGCACGCACATACACACACACACACACACCCACACACATAAACATAAATTTGTACACGCACACATGCACATAATTCAAGATTTTTCCCGTCATCTACTCCCTGAATTTTTGGTCATTGATACCCGGGACACCGAACCACCGGGGTACATGAAGTTTGGTGGGTATGTAGCCCCACTAGACTTTTACGGAAAAATTTCATTTCGTCCCCGGGGACCACCACCAGTGCCAAGTTTCGTAGAATTTCATCCATGGGGGGGTCTAAAAAAATTAGGTTATGTGTACATTTAGTGACTGTACACTCATTGGCCTGTAAATGGCGGTGCACACATATACACATGCACACACACAGGCACCCACATACTATCGGTATTAGAACGGCCGATACATAATTACAAATTCAGTAGGATTAAAAGAAAGCCAAAATAAATATTCATCATCATCATCATGGCTGCATTTTCAGTATTGGCGATAAGTAGTCGTTTGTCCACTAGATGGCGCATCGTTGCAGTGAGACGTAATTTTGTTGGAAGTTAAAAGTGGGTTGGAAAAACAATGGGCGCTTCCTACAAGGACTGTAATTTACCGCAGCAGACATCTAATAAGGATAGGACTATGTTCACATGAAGTGTAATTCCCATTTCTTCTTGAAGCCGAAATAAATCTGAGGATGTTTATCGGACATGCTTGGTTTTTACTGCAGGTACGTTAATCTTGTAATATCAATAAGGACCTAGGTAATGTTACCGTTAGCGTTAGCTGTTAGCGTTAGTTGAGTGATGGAGGCTTTTGATTGATTGCATTTGTAGAAAACTATAAATGCGGTTATACCAAGCAAATTGATAGCAGCACTGTTTGTATCTTTCGACTGTCATTTATTGCACGTGCTACAAAATCATTCTGTGCAATGGAAGATTTACCAACGTTACACCGGTCTGATACAGTTTTGCCTATACATGCGTGAGACTGAGACGCCTGTTTATTTTGTTTTAAGTGCGTGCATGGTGTGAGAGGGGAATCGATGTGCTTTGATTACAGCTTGGTAGTTGTAGTCTTGTGAAATTAAAAAGCACGTGTGTGTGAAGTATCCAAACAATGACACCTTCATTTCATTATGGCTGCTTTAGCAACACACCTTAAGCTACTGTGTAGTGGGTCCCATCTAGAAGTGGCTACTTCATTCGCGCTTTCCTTGACTCATGGAGCTGCTTGAATGTTATTACAATTTTTCGCCCACGATATGGCAGTTTAAGTCCGCTTGATACTGTAAGGCGAAGCCATTGGTTTCAAAGGAGATTTTATTTGTGTCGCCAGCATAGCCTATTGACAATTTATGTTGTAAATAGGACTACCTTATAATCCTACCTGTAGCTTAGGGAAGCTAACCGCTTTCTATTAGGATCTAGTTTGTTAGTTACCGTTTTGTCATAACTCCCTGATGCATTTTTGCATTTAGAATAGCCAGAGCGTGTATATCTCAATCGGAAAATTAAACAATATCGGGTGCCTATGGACTAGGCTGGGTGAACCCAGCCTGATCTGCCCGCTATTTATTTTTTGATTTCTTAAAAGATTGAGCTTGGTCTGATGAAAGCCAGACTAGCCATGGACCTCAGTTAAACAATGCAAGGGAACATGAATCAGCCTATATTTGCACGAACAATAACGGACAAAAGCTCTTCAACTTTGGCCCGTTAAAATGTGTATGAACAGTCTAGCGACGCATTTCATCAAGGACATGTCAGTTATTTGCACCACTGGTTAGATGTAAAACAGCATTTCGTTTCAGACTAGGCTACTGTTTTATTGTGCATACTGTATAATTTGTGCATTAACAATAACGTTTCAGACTACTGTTACTTAATTTGTGCATTGACAATAAAGTATTACATGAACTAAAGATGACTAAAATCTTATGTAGGAGAAGAAACATTCACAAAAAATCCATCCATCCAAAAATGACCTTTGTTTTTGATAGCTGTTGAAAACGGCATGGAACTGACAGAGATGTTTTTGTTTATAAATACACAAAAAATAAATAAATAAATAAATAAATAACATTATGCTGATACCTTTTGCTTTTCCCAAATACAATGTAGCCTACAGGTGTAAGTGACCTTTCATCAATCCAGTTGCAATGGATGAACTGTGATTAACTGCCCTACTTGTGATTGTTTAGAGATTTTAAAGGTTTTATAACAATGCTACATCTTCTTTGGCTATTCTACAATCTATTCACCTTTTCAGCACCAGTAGGCTACTTTCTGTGCAGCCGCACACACACACTCGGGCATGCCAAACAAGCATACACAAAAGTTTCAAGAGTGGGGGATGGAGTAAAATATGGAGACAAATTGAAGTGTGATTTATTTTCGCGGAACGGATATACAGGACTGAGCGGCGGTCATATTTTGTACCGCTATGCGGTACATCTAGTTTAAAACCAAGGCCAGACCCCAGACAGGAAAATAATGAGGGGGAGGGTAGTAAGTGGAGGGGAGCAGTTTGGGGGTATGAGAGGATTCTTTTTTTTGCTGGACTCCCCTTCCTCAGTGTTTCCGAATGTGACACAGTGACACATGTTTCCAGAGATGAACTTGGAAATCATTCAGGCACATATTTTTATTTATATTTATGTGTTTTATTTTTTCAACTCCAGCTCCAGCGACTATATTTACCCTCCATTGTCCTGTGAAATTCGACACGGGAGGTAATGGCCAACAGTTCAAATCAATACGGCATTAAGGCCTTTACCTTTGCACTTGTTCCAGTATAAATTTAACCCAGAAGTCAGATGAGAATAAAAATATACCCGCTTGTAAAATGCAAAGAAAAGAAAATCAACAATGTTAGCTGGAGGATGTGTGTGTGTGTGTGCACATGTGTGTGTGGGAGTTTGCTCAAGGGTAGAATTTAATTCAGAGTTCTGAAAAGGACAAAATGATTAATGATTCTCTTCTGTTCCAAATTGTTGAAGCGGGGTCACACATTAAACAAAATGATATGAAGCCCACAGAACCTCTAAGATTCAATATATTTTCCTGTCAGACGCAGCTCACCGCCGGGGTGATTGAGGGCCAATGAGAAGTGTTAAAACGTCTTCTGGCCTGGTCTCGGCCCCTATGCGCTTTGGCTGGGAACACCGTTCAGTAATCATCCCATTAAGCTGCTTTGAATGACAATGTAATTTCATCTTACACTCAGTGCCAGGAAAGGTACACAGACATGGGATAGATTTTCCTTGAACTTGCCCTCCTAGAAATTCCTAGAAATATATTAACGCAATATCAGTGTCAGCGCTATACACATGAGTAGGGATCACAGACTCTCGCTCTCTCTTCTCTCTCTCCCTCTCTTTCTCTCTCTCTCTCTCTGTGTTTGTATTTGTGTATAAGTATATATACTATTTTGATCCCGTGAGGGAAATTTGGTCTCTGCATTTATCCCAATCCTTGAATTAGTGAAACACACTCAGCACACAGTGAGGTGAAGCACACTCTAATCCCGGCACAGTGAGCGCTCGGGGAGCAGTGAGGGGTTAGGTGCCTTGCTCAAGGGCATTTCAGCCATGCCTACTGGTCGGGGTTCGAAACGGCAACCCTCCGGTTACAAGTTCGAAGTCCTAACCAGGCCACGGCTGCCTTGTGTGTGTGTCTGACAGTGTGTGCGTGAGTCCGTGCGGCGTGTGTGTGTGTGTGTGTGTGTGTGTGTCATTCAGCATTAATTTTCGCCAATGGAAAACATTGTTTTTATGACATGTCCCTGCGCTAGCCCCTCCAAACAGGCTTTGCTCCCTCAGATCCGCACCAATTGTCTCCGGCATGCTCGTGCTAGATAAGCTCTGTCCCTCCACCCAGATAAGCAACGTGGCTACCTTCACACCGATCGTTACAAGCCCTCCTCAAGCATGTGCATAAAAAAAACACACAGCACAGATCTCCAGCCGACTCCTCTCAGAGTTGTACTTTACGTACCCTCGAGGAGAGAACAGAAGTGTCATCTACCCCGTTTATTTCTGTGATCCTCGAGGAGAGAACAGAAGTGTAATTTGCCCCGTTTACTTCTGTGATCCAAAGCAGAAAAAGAGATTTATTCCAACATCAACACTCTGTGTTCCTGGCATCAGAGTGAAGAAGACAGAGCATCCCAACTACAGTAGGGTTTAAAGATAAGATAAGGCTGAGAGTGATTGGACTAATCTGTGGTGCTATGTACAATGCACAGGAGAGAGAAAGAGAGAGACAGAGAGAAAGGGAGAGAGAGAGAAAAAAGGGGAGAGAGAGAGATCTAGAGAGAGAGAGAAAGGGAGAGTGAAGGAGACAGAGAGAGACCTAGGGAGAAAGAGAGAGAGAGAAGAGAGAGAAGGTAGGAGAGAAGAGAGAGTGTGGAAAGTGCTGACACTCCACAAGGTAAAGCCATTAATGAGGCCCTCATCAGAGGTGAGCGCGCGGTGCCTGTCAGGGAAATGTTAAATAGGTAGATGAGAGTCATTTAGACACAGTGCATTCACATACCACGCCACACCGCGCCAGAGCCGACCCGCGAAACGCCGCTCCAAAGTGACATTAGTAATTATCCCACAGAGAATACACTCATTAAGGTGGCTGACGCTCACAGCGCTAACCCCATGGCCATTTTTTGGAGTGTGTGTTTGCATACGCATACACACCTACACACACACACACACACACACACACACACATACACATACACCTTCTCCTCTCTCTCTCTCTCTCTCTCTCTCTCTCTCTCTACTGCAGCATGCTTGGCAATCTAAAGCGCCTCTATTCAGCTGTCGGTAGTACAGCAGGCATGAATGTCAAGCAGGACAAAGATTTCAGCAGATTTGCAGCCAGAGGAGTGAAAAAGGAGATTTCCTCTCTTGGAAATGCATGCTGACTTCTTGGAGTGGACCGTACATGCTCCCTGGACACTGCTGCTATGATGGGTTGCCCATAAGCCACGGGTGGACCAAACCCAACAAGCATAGTAGAACATTAGACATTAGATCTAGACATTAGAATCCAGCAGCTGCACTTTCTCTCTTTGTGTTAAATGTTCAAATTCAGTTCAAGAAGGTGCTTTATTGGCATGACAAAAAAGGTATTTGTATTGCCAAAGCAATCATACAGAAGAATGTATAGAACAAGCTGGTGGGTATAAAGGCGCGGACACACCAACATGATTATCGGCCGTCAGACGTCGTGGAACCTAGCGAGGTTGATGACACGAGTCTGTTCGGTGTGTTACGTGCCATCGTCAGAAGGAAGGAGCTGTCGGCGTTCATTTTGGCCGACTTGACTTGTCAAATCGGCCAGTGGGCAGTCGGTCTCAATGACCAATCTGATTGGTTAAGTGCCACTCCTTAGACCAGTGGTCCCCAAACTACGGCCCGCTTGTGGCCCCCCAAAACATGTCCGTGGTATATAGCAACCGGCCCGCACGGGAGTACGACATCGTCAAACTATAACCTCCGCAATTTCCCCCATTCATTCTCTATGGCGAGTCTTAACAGTACACATGTAATACTCTTTTTGTCCACTGGTGGTTGTTTTGGCGCTGTTTTGCGTTTGCCATCAAAAACGGAATGAAATGTAGGCCTATCTGCAAACAATGTAAGAGGCCTATGCTGACTGCATCAGTGCTCAAAGTATTCTAAAACTTTATCAATGAATTGTTAATAACTAACTAACTAACTAACTTATATTCAAGTCATATTTCTGGGACTTTCTGGGATAATTATGTTTATTTGTTCAAATGTTCATACAATGTTCACAAGTTCAGGTGAGTGAAAGTTAGAATGGTGGTCATTTCAGACCACTTCAGCACTTCATAAAATTCTCATAGTTTGAGAACTTTACATTTTCAGAGTTCACACATTTTTAATGAAATATACTTTTGGGAATGCAAAAGTCTTTTTATTAGTATTATTTAATTTGAGTTACATTTTACACTGATATGGCATGATGGCAATATAAACACAGCTAACAATGGTATTAAATTGCAATAGCCTATAGATTAAATGTAATGGAATATTCAACTAAGGTAGACTGCTGTTGTTCACAGCACTAAGCTATTTATGGTTACTGATATACTCCGAGTCTCTGGCTCTCTCTTACAGCCAGGCATAGTAACCTGGCCCTCGGAAGAAAAAGTTTGGGGACCACTGCCTTAGACTTATAAGTATAAGTATACTCTTTTGATCCCGTGAGGGAAATTTAGCCTCTGCATTTATCCCAATCTGTGAATTAGTGAAACACACACAGCACACAGTGTACACACAGTGAGGTGAAGCACACACTAATCCCGGCACAGTGAGCTGCCTGCATCAACAGCGGCGCTCGGGGAGCAGTGAGGGGTTAGGTGCCTTGCTCAAGGGCACTTCAGCTGTGCCTAGTGGTCGGGGTTCGAACCGGCAAACCTCCGGTTACCCTGAGGTTTGCGAATCAGTGCCCCCTGCGAATCAGTGCACGATATTACCGGAAGTGACGATAGTAAACATACCAGATAAACAGCGATGGCGCAGACGATGGCACCACACTCTATCATCGCAGAGTTTGGATTATTGCATTGGATTTCTATTGGATTTTGGATCATCATGATCTTTGTGGACCGATCCACTCAAAGAGGAGCTGATCAGCATGGTCTGTGCTCTGCGTCTTAGCCTAGAGAGATGTTCCATCATTTCCGGTTTTCCTTTTTTGGGCGACAATACAGATTAGCACCGCCTGCTGTTATGGAGACTTATTACGTCTCATGCAAGTGCAGAAAGCATGCTCAAGTCGATAGCCAATTCTGATGTGTTCGACGCACTATTTTGACCATCTTGGGTCAGTCCACTGATCAGTCCAACAGTCTTTTCTGATGATGGTCGGCCATCGGGTAGATGTGTCAGGGCCTGTAACAGATAGAGGACCAAAAGTACATATATATATATTTGAATTAAAGCAGCAGCAGAGACAAAGAGATGTTAGAAGGAGAGAGAGAGGAAAAAAGAGTGAGAGAGAAAAGAGTGAGAGAAAAGAGAGAGAGAAAAAAGATTATTTGCATACACACATATACACATAAACACACACATACTGTACTCTCTCTCTCTCTCTCTCTCTCTCACTCTGGCTGTCCCTCTTCCTGACAAGTAAACATACCGTGTATTTCTTATTTATCTTGCAATATTTACAATCCACACTCATTTTATACTTGTTTTCATGGGAAATCAGGACATTTCTAAGTGACCCCAAAGTTTTGAAAGGTAGCGTTCATCCAAGCAGTCAGAAGTATTCCCCCTCTGGCTAATCGGTTCCACATACTCGTAATAGAATGACGGAACCCACAAATTTAAAGTGTGGGCCCTTGATCTGTCGTAAAGCAATTTGCA
The DNA here is from genome assembly GCF_017589495.1 of Alosa alosa. Taxonomy (NCBI): domain Eukaryota; kingdom Metazoa; phylum Chordata; class Actinopteri; order Clupeiformes; family Clupeidae; genus Alosa; species Alosa alosa. Next base: position 20,099,800 of record NC_063211.1, on the reverse strand, counting down.
GATGCACTCTGAGGCATGAACTCCACAGCTATGTCCCACTAGAGCTCTCCGTCCTGCTCTGTCCATGAGCGACGTGACTTTGAAAAGAGTCCTGAACACCTCCAACTGCAACATTATAAAGGAAGACACATACAGTAGTTAAACCCATGAACCCTAAACCCATCTTCAGCTTCTTAGAATTAAATACCACAAAAGAGAGCAATGAGTTATTGTCAGAGGCGGACAGAGTACACAGATTCATTACTTGGGGCCACGGGTTGGCACATTCCTGGGATGAACCTGCTGCGTCTTCATCCATTGTTTCGTCCATGGTTTTGTCTCTCATCTAAATCTGACCATGGAGTTGACTTTGGCGGAAAGCTGAAGGTGACGGAAAGCAACTTCTACTCTCCTTCCTCTCTTCTCCCTCTCTCCTCCAGCGCTGGGAAGGCTGCATCAAAGCTCCCGTTCCCATCCCTCTGTTCCTTTTACATGGATCCACATGTTTGTGCTGCAAACTTGTTTTCACAGATTGAAAAGAAACCCAGACAATTTAAACATTCCTGTCCACACACTGAAACACACACACATGAAGAGAACATTACAACCATCATTCCGCTCCATGCCTCAAGGCCTTGCTTCTGGAGAAACTAGGCTAAACCTAATGATGGGGTGAATCGGTCACCGGCAGACATTTTTCGAGGGTAAGTGGAGGGTCTATTGTATCTGTTCCCCATACCCCCTCACGAGTGGAGCTCGTACAACTCTAACATCAAAGCGACGCCATAATGCATAACTCTGCGGGAGGCCTCTGAAACAGCAGACCACTGCTCCACCTCACCGAGCCCCTGACAATAGAGAGAATTGGACAGAAATTATCTTTTTTCTCCACTTAAATCCACCTTTTCATGTGTTCCTTCATGGGATATAATTCCACTCATTGTGTCTCTATGGTGTGAATGGAGGACTTTGATCACAGGAGCAAATAGCTGGCTAAAATCAAAAAGGGATGTCATTCTTGTTTTTTTTTTTAATTAAAGTGTTTTATATGCAAAGCTGTGGTTCAGTGACCACCAGGGTCAGTTCTTTGAATTTTCGGTGATCGAAACATGTTTCCTTTGTTTTACAGTACAACTGTGTGTGTGCTAATTCCCCGCCTAACTGGCAGTTTTTACCACTCCTCTCTTGGCTCCTGAGTGATTAGGCAGGGTGGGGATTTAGTGAGCAGGAAAGCCGCGTTTCTATCTATTAGTCATGACTGCAGACAGGGTTAAGTGGGCTAACCTACTTCTGCTGGGTATTTCCTGTGACTTAAATCTCATCCCTCTCGTTATCTCCCTATGCACACATCTGTCTGCACCCTCCTGACAGCTACCCACACACACACACACACACATCGTACCTGCCGAGGCCTCGTCCAATAAACCATGCTCGGAATGCACCAATCGGTGCAGCACAAGGCCGTAGTCATGATATCAACATTGGGGGGGACCAAATCTGTGGTGCGGTCTGAATTTCAATAACAGAATTTCAATACATTTCCTGCCATGCAAAGATATTATTAAAATCACAAACAAGTCATTAGTTAAGTCAATTAGGATATACCAAACTTTTGACGGACATAGGCACGGATGGATTATGAACCCCTGGGCATAGATGCAAAAAAACCCTCCCCAGTTAAGATAGGGGGGCCGGGGGCATACTCCCCCAGAAGATTTAAAAAAATAAAATGACCCTTTATATTATGACGACTTGTGAGTTTTGTGGAAATAGAAGAGAAGGGCGGAGAAGCAACTTCGCACAGTCTTAGGCTTCAGGGCCCCCCGAGCTCTTGGGCCCAGTAGGTCCATTCAATAATCCATCCCTGGATATAGACCTGTGGTATGACTCCATTTGTCTTCTAAATATATATTTTAAAAGAAAATACAAACTAGAGTATCTTTGATAACCTCTATATTACACTGAATGCTTACTCATAGGTTTGGACCTATAGCCCAATCATATTTTGTATTTTGATTTTATTATTCTGGTGGCTAATCGCACAATTTTAAGGTAGTTTGAAAGGGATGGGATTCAAGATAGGCTACTAAGACAGGTCCCTCTTCTGTCTGACTCACCTCAAGTTACCCTATGCATTATAGGCTGGTTTCTGACAGAAATTACGTTTTGTGTTAACATGTAGGAACACAAAATTTATTTGGTGAATGGAGGTGGAAATTCCTTTCTTTGGTTATTGTCCGCGATTCACATAAACTGTAGGCTATCACCGCCATCGTAAAAGTTTTTTCAACTTTTGTGCCATCGCCACATTTGAGTGCTATCAAATCACTAATTTGTGCGTTATTTACGTTTGATTGCATTTCAGATGGTGGGATTTGTTGGTTTCCTGTAGTAGGCCAGGGCTTTGCCAATGTCATGTTATAGGCTATAGATGTATAGTAGTATAGTTGATGTAGGATTCATGTAAGTGTACAATTCATGTGTAGGAATCAAGATGGAGTAGCATCCATGTTAGTGTCATATTCACGTTAATGTAATTCACAGTAAGGAAGGAGGTATCCACATTCAACCATATTGTCACAAATTAACACTCAACCATACTGTTCCACTGCAACCTTTAAACTTGTTCTGACAGTCGTCTGTGTGTGTGTGTGTGTGTGTGTGTGTGTGTGTGTGTGTGTGTGTGGAAACTTCTAGTCAGCTTCTCACTTCACACCTCTAGACTTTCTTCTGTTACTTTGAGAGAGAAGACAGAGAGAAAAGAAAAAAAAAACAAGGTCAGTGTTCGCATCGCCAGTGACAGCTAGCACGTCTCCTCTGATAGATGTAAAGTCAACCCCCACGTCTTTTAATCTATAGGCTGCAAGCAGCATTTCCTACATCGACATGACAGCCAGCTTGTTATCCAGTCGTTTTATCTCATCAGAAGTACTCAACTTAGAGGAAATTAAAGTGACAATGGCACAGGGTGTCACATTTCATTCTTTAAAATGTGCCATGTTTCATGTCGCTTTCCTAATTTACCTTTAAAAGACTTGCAGAGATTTTAGACTATTTTTGCATTAATCTGAATCATTAATTTTTCGTGTGAGCAGGAGGTATCTCTTTAAAAAACCTGTCCGCTCATCCAGGTGAAAGAAATATTTATTTTTTGTTTTTACCGGCGTACTCTCCCAGGCCCGGGGTGGGTAATCGGGAGAATTCCCAGTGGGCCGCTTCAGTTTTGGGCCGGTCAAGAAAAAACATATTGACATTTGTCACATTAGTCTATCTTCTCTTAAAGTAGGCTACTCACATTCCACAATCTATGCCTCACACCACAGTCTCTGCATGGGTTGTAGCCTACCATGTGAGGGAGTTCTCCCGTCCCAAAAAGAGTTGGTTGGGTCCATATAGCCCATCTTTTCCAAAAAGTTTTCTCAGATAGGCCTACCGATAGCCGGGCTGGCCCTACCATACCGAAGTGTATATGACAGCAGTAATCTACATGATCAACCAATATGCCTTGTTTGCTCAGAAGTGAGTGTAGTAAAGGAGTAGCCTACATCACCAAACACCAATATGATAGCCTACCCACGCCAAAAAACATGTATTCAGTATGCCTTTTTGTGGAAGAGTGGAATATATTTCAAATGCTTTATTTTGTTCTGTTTTAGTTAACTTATCAACCTATCCTTGTGGAATAGTGGAATATTTAACTTCTCAGTTTAAGTAAATTATTATATAACCTTTTACACATTTGTTGAACCATGGTACTAATAAAAACTACAGGATAGTAAGAACTGAACTGTTGCTTAATTTATCCAATTGCCATCACCATGGAAAAAGTGGGCTGGTCTTGGGCCTGAAACTCCCGGGCTGAAAAGTGACCCCACTCCGGCCTTGCACTCTCCCCATCTTCCTTTCATATTCTCACCAACGCTCATCCAAAATGGACCCATCTCAATGCACCTTGCTGTAATAGGCCTCAAAGTGAGGGCTTCATGCTGGGTCCATTCTATCCATCTGGAAGGTAGTTTTAGTGACACACTCTAGATGCAGCTTCATGCTGGACCCTCCCCATGGTCCCAAAGCCCAGTGCTGACTGACACAAGACCCGTAGCTGTGTGTAGTTGGCCCACACGGAGCTCCCAGATGGCTCCTTTTCTTTCTGATCCCAATTTGATGCCTGAACATTCACTAAAAAGGCTTTTTCACTAAAAAAGAAGAGGAGGGTAAAATATCATCCAAGCCTGCATAGGAACATGAACATTCATGTTCTTTGTTGTGCTATTCCTATTTTGCTTTTTTGAAAGAAACTCTTTACTCTACCCACCCCCTCTCCCCCTCCCCCTCACCACACACATACACACACACACACACACACACACACACACACACACACACACATACCTCACCTCCTCCTCCCAAACTTCTCTTCTCTCTCTCTCAACAGGCCATTTTGTTGAGTGTCCTCGGCGCTCGTTTTTCCTGCCGCTGCTGGACGCCTCACGTGGGTTTCTGGACCTGCAGTTGTGGCTTCTGTGGTTTCATGGAGTGGTCCTCTGCTCATAGTCCTGAGGGTGTCCAGTCTCACTCTGCTGACCTCGTCGTGTGTGTGTGTGTGTGTGTGTGTGTGTGTGTGTGTGTGTGTGTATGTGTATGTATGTGTGTGGTGAGGGGGAGGGGGAAAGGGGGTGGGTGAGTGTGTGTGCAAGTGTGTGCGAGTCTGTGTGTGAGTAGGTGTGTGTATGCATGTGTGTGTGCGTGGGTAGGTGTGTGTTTTTGTGTGTGTGTGTCTGTGTGTGTGTGTGTGAGTTAGTGAGCAGATGTGTGTGTGTGTGTGTGTGTGGGGGAAGTAGGTGTATGAGTGCATGTTTCTTTGTGTGTGCGCTCTCACTGCAGACAAAAAAGCCAAGCAAAGCAAGTTAGTACTCACACACACACACACACACACACACACACACACACACAGGATGGATTCTGATTACAACAACAGACTCTCGGCACACCACCCAACCTCCAATGTGCAAACTCCACACGTCTCTCACCCTGTCCTCACCAAGCGAGGCGCTCTGCTCTGCATTACTAACATTTCCAAACACACTGTGGCACGGCGCCTTGTGAGTCTGGTTCCAGTAGACGCATCTTCTTAGATAAGTCCAGGCTGCATAGTGATGTCTGATGTAGTGTGTGTGTGTGTGTGTGTGTGTGTGTGTGTGTGTGTGAATAGTGATGAGGGGTACAGTATCCTGAGAGTCCACCACAGCCAAATCACACAGCCTGGGGGAGCAACATTAGAGAATAATATGTGTGTTTTGTGTTGTGCACATTTTCATGTTTTTGTGGGAGCGTTAAGATGATAATGGAACTCCTTACACATCATAAATAATGCATTTATGTCTCCCTATTGGTAGTTGTGCTAGTTGATTCATTTTTCTCTCTGTCTCTCTTTCTCCCTGTCTCTCTCTCCCTCCCTCCCTCCCTCCCTCCCTCCCCCTCTCTCTCTTTTTCTCTTGCTCTTTCTCTCTTCCCCTCCTTCTTTCCACATGTCTCTCACCCTGTCCTCACCTCCTTGTCATTTGTATCTCTCTCTCATCTTTTTCTGTTGCTCTCTCTATTCCTCTCTCTCCCCTTCTACCCACCCCCTCTCTCTCTCCCACTCTCTCTCTCTTTCCCTCAGACTCCCTCTCTCTCTCCCTCTACCCTCCCTCTTCCTCTCTCCCCCTCTCCATCCCTTTCTCCCTGTGAGGAGGCTGCTCTTTATTAAAGGCACAAGTCCGTAATGTGTCTGGCCTCGCTGTAAATGGGTCCATTAGTGGTGGTCTGTGTGGCCGGCTGGGCCACAGGAGGAGGAGGGGGTGGGGGAGCTAGAGTGGGCGGCTGAGACGGGCTCGCCATAAATCAGAACCCACCGGCCCAGATAGAGACTGATAACCCCACATCTCTAAGCAGACTGCACACACATCTCACAGGGCATCTCTCTCTAACTTTCTTTTTCTCTCTCACACACTTTCTCTCTCTCTCTCATTTTCTTTAATTTTCTCTCTCTCTCTCATTCAATTCAATTCAATTGAGCTTTACTGGTGGCATGACAAAAAACACAATATGTGTTGCCAAAGCATTTCTTATTGTGCAGGTAATTAGTAGTAGCATGTAAAAGAAAGAGATAAATACATGCACCATACAGTACTACAACGACAGTGTGTATGTGTGTGTGTGTGTGTGTGTGTGTGTGTGTGTGTGTGTGTGTGTGTGTGTGTGTGTGTGTGTGTGTGTGTGTGTGTGTGTGTGTGTGTGTGTGTGTGTGTGTGTGTGTTTATGTGTGTGTGTGTGTGTGTGTGTGTGTGTGTGTGTGTGTGTGTGTTTATGTGTGTGCATACTGTATGTATATCTTGCTTTGACCCTTAAGGTTTTGAAGATCTGGCAGCAGTTTTCTGAATTTAGGAAATAATTGATCTTGAATTTTTTTCCATTGGCAGCATTCAGTCAAGAAGCAAAACTCTATTTCTATGGCACCTTGGTTGCAGTTGGTGCACAATCTGTCTTCTCTGGGCAGCCAGGTTTGCTTGTCTCTGGCCTTCTCGATAGCCAGACTGTGATTGCTAAATCTGTACCTGGTCAAGTTTTTTCTCTGTCTGGTATCAGTGACTATGGATAGGTAGTCTGCCACAGTGTACTCTCTCTTTTAGGGCCAAATAACATTGACATTTTCTTTTGCTATTGTTTTTGTTTTGAGAACTGTCTCTGTATCAGTTTGTTTCTCTATCTGTTGGTCTCTCTCTCTCTCTCTCTCTCTCTCTCTCTCTGCTCTCTCTCTTTCTCTTTTTCTGTCTGTGTCTGTGTTTCTGCATGATTGTTTCTCTGTCTGTCTGTCTGTCCCTCTCTCCCTCTCTCACACACATTCGGTCTGTCGCACACATGCATATACGCTTGCGCATGCACACACACACACACACACACACACGCACACACACACTGTTTGCACACTGTTTTGCTTTCCCTCCCTGACAACTGCTCTGTCTCCATTTCTCCTCCCCTTTTCTAGCCTCCCCTCCTCCCCTCCTAAAGTCTCCCCTCCTCTCCTCTAGTCTCCTTTCCTATCCTCGTCTCCTCTGCTCTGCTCTCCTCTCCTTTCCTCTAGCCTCCCTTCCTCTCCTCTATTCTCTTACTCTAAAGGCGGAGGAGCGGTAGAGCAGCCTGCTCCATAGGGACACCAGGGCAACTAGATCATAGACTGGAGCTGTCCTCGGTCCTTGCCTAAATCATGTAGGACACACTGTATTGCCAGCACTAAGGATATCGGTTGGGACTCATTTCTGTGCATCCTGGGGGAGACTTCACTTCCATGAAACCATTTTTTTTTTAATGCACATTTTTCCCTGTCAGTGCATATCTGCGCATCCTGAAATATTTATGCATGAATGAATAGCTTCTGTCTGGGGATTCCTTTATTCAGGGGCAATTTTATTAACAATAACAGCAAGTAAATAATAGACAGCGATGAGGTCCCTCGTCAGACCCTGTGCTGTTTATCTGCTGTGTTGTGAGAGGCAGGGTCAGAGAGGAAACAGAGGAAGGAAATACTAGAATGGTGTTGGAGGCTTCATCATGGGGGGAGGGGGGATCTAAGCTCTCCATGCCCACCCAATAGAACCCTCACCATGTCCTCACCGGAAACCACGAAAGCCTCCTTCTCCTTCTCCTTTTCAAGGGCCCCGCTTCTCTTCGGTTCCAGTCCATAATATGTCACATTTGGATGCCTTCCAGCGGGAAGTTGAGCCCTCTATCCATCCTCTCAGACCACACACACACACATACACACACACACACACACACATATAGATGTCACAAGGGAACCAGTCGCTTCCAGATCATATACAGTATGTAATTCGTTCAAAATTAATGCATCTGAGTGCCCTTGAGATCCTTTTGATGTAACTACTGGCAAATAAACATTGATTATACACAGTCCAAACGTGATGGATAGAAATAAACACAGTCATCCTATGAATATGTATGTGAAATGTTCAGTCATAGTGAAATAAATAAGTTATAAAATAAACAAATAAATAAACAACATTATAATGAATTTCACATAAATAATACAGTGAAGCCATGTGGCAGCAACATTCAATAGATAATTTTCTTCTAATGTTTGTACATGCCCCGGTCTTCAGAAAAGGTTGTATCGAGTAGATGCTATATAAAGGGTTTGATGAAAGAGTGTTTATTCAATTTTAAAGGTTTGAAGAGTCTTGAAAGAGGACCGTGGGCTAGTCTTTGATCTATTTCAGGTCTAATTTTAGTATTTATGACATATATAAATTCAGGGTCAACTTCAGTGTCAACGTTTTCTAATGAGTGCATTTAAATTGCATTATATCTTAGTATGTATTATTTAATGTCCTCAAAGTTTGGTGAGAAAGGAGATCATTAATGATATTTCAACATTGATGCCCACATGCTTGATCAGTGTGAAATTAGCGCTGAAATATTCAGACACTCGCAGCCTGATAGAGCCTGGCAGTCTCCAGGAGAGTCGAGACATGGTGAGACGAGGCGAGATGGACGTGCTGGATCGCAGCAGACAGGCGTTAGGTGGCAGTGATCAGATCTGCTCTGCTCTGCTCTGCACAGACACCTTTAGCCACACTCTGTTTCGAGACTTAACTCGTAATTTAGAGCTGCTATCCAGATTTACCTACCACCCAGCTATGAATGTGGTTTACGTAACACAAAGCTGCAGGCTTCACATCTTGTTCTCAACCGAAACTGATGTGCTTTAACTCTGCAAGTAAATGAGCCTTCCTGCCCATAAATCTGCAAAATCCATTTTCTCAAAAGAATGAAGAGTAAAGACTTAGCAACAAACCACCACTTTGCCTTTAATATTAAGTTAATTTACATAATCATTGGTTGACATCCTTGTAACAATGCAGAATAGAAATAGATTTCAAGTTTAAAGTGTGTTAGTTGTAAAATCTTTGATAGATAGCAACTGAAATCTTGTAGAGCATTCAATTAAACTGTTAAAGATATTAAATAAAAAGAAATCGAGAAAAAAAGTTTTTTGCTATTTTTTTCTTTTTTGTTTTGATTTTTTCAAATGGTAGTGAAAAAAATATTAATACATGGGTACATGTTCCAAAACCCCTCTGGGAAGCCAGTCTCTTTCAACAAACTGGGCTGCATTATAGCTAAATTTACTTTTGAAGTCTTGGACTCCGTCCAAGAAATCAGGCTTCGGGCTTCAAAGATGTCAGTCACAAATGAGAAAGCTGGTCAGGGATGGATGGAAGACTAGGTGGATGGATGGAAGAGTAGGTGGTAGACAAAAGGGTGACGTTTGTTTGTAAAACTTCTGACTCAACGCTAGCTCAATTAGCAGAGTCTTTCCCTGCAAAGATCATCCTAACTATGCACTAAGCTAGTGAACTAAACTGAAGTGCTCTAAACAGTACATGTTATTGTTAAGATGCTGTGCGTAGACAATGATTGCTCAAGAAATATACTGACCTTGCCTGAAGACCTTCATATTTTCTGACACCATTGCTGTAAGTGGCTTCTAACTGATAAGTCCTTCCTCCCCAGACCTAAACACAGAGTTCTGATTATTCCACACCACTGCAATAGACTGAAAGGGCTTTTATGGCCATGCTCCTTCCTACAGACTCCTCAGTCTCTAAGGGATCCAGAGGCAAACCACTAGGCTGTGCTTCGTCAGCTTGGGAAGTCATCATCCTGAGGGGAAGCAACTTTACGGCGCCTCAGTCGGAGCACATTCCATCCCCCGGCCCAGTCTCCAGTCATCTCACCGTCGGCATCTGAGACCCACAACTCCCCTCGGTGATTTTCTAAAAGGAGCAGAGATGTGTCTACCCCATGCAGCCCATGTTGAGAGGAGTGTGGGTGGCAGAATGCCTTTTTTTCCCTCAATTCTATCCCGAGGATGGGAAGAGAGTGTGAGCAACAAGCTTCAGATTGATGGAAAGCTAATAGTATTTCTTGAGCCACAGTGACACACGCTTAGCCACTGCTTGTTTCTATTTCCTCATACAAGGCGATACCTGCGAGTGCTTGTGAAAAGCCAAGCATGAGAAGTTGGACAAGGATCTAATTGGCACCCCGGAAAGGACTCGAAGACAGGCCAGGAACAATGATGTGAAATGAGTGTGTACATCTAGAGACATCGCACAAATTGGGTCGCAAGAGCTGCCCGGCAGGGACTAGGGACTGTGTGTTATTGCCACAAGCAGTGACCCAACCAATCTAACTTACACAAGAACAATAACATGGGGTCTGAAGAAGGGAGTGGGGTGCAACCGAGAGAGTCCTGTTATAAATAAATGATCTCAAAACAGTGGAGGAGACCATTTATAAACTTGCCCTCAAACTTCAACTTCGGATCCAGCTGTCTGATCAAGCCTATGTCTTCCCCTTAATGAGGAATCTAAATGGTTGCGAAGCTGTTGAGTGAATTTGATGTGTTTTCACACTTGGAAGGGTGTAAGGTATGTTAATTGGTGAAAAGTCTCTGGATTTTCGCAGGATGTGCAGCTCACAAAATGACCCTATAGTCACAGCTCAGGAGGCTGTTATTCCTACAGAGCATTTAGCTTCGAAGCAGCAATGCTAAATACTAATGAACACCGGATGCACAGGCAATCATATCAAGCGTAGTTCTGAGTCTCCTAATTAAAACCAAAGCTCTTACTTTGGAAGGGTCCTCAGCAGACCTATACTGGATGAAGCTTGATGAGTGAGGATTCTCAGAATAGCTCCTTGATGCCAAGCCACAAAGTGTAGTTCCATCTCGGCTGAGCCACAAGATGCTCGAGGATGACAGCAACAGTTTTTTAATGATTATTTCGCAGTGCCGGCATAATGAACCAAAATTAAAGAACCTTAGTTCTACATATCGTACTTATTATCAACATTGATTAAATGTTAAGAGGGATCCTTCGATTTATTATTCATATATTCATTACTAAGTACACACTTGCAATCAGCCTTTCAAAAGCCGGAGTCTTTGTCTACAAGACAGAGAGAATCATCCCGTCCATATCTGTCTGTCTTTTCATTAAAAGACAGTAATGGACCTAAAGAAAGCAAGATCGAGGAGAAGACAAAGGCTACTCTGGTTGGGTTAACCCTCTCGATCACCAGACTCACAATCCTGCACTGTGAATAGTGGGATTCTGTGACCTCGAGTATCGGGAGGGAGAGATGCTAGCAAGGAGGCTTAACTCCATGGTGGCTGTATCTGTCCCCAGATGTTTAAGTTTAAGTAAGTAATTTGTTGCACCGTTCTAAAATAGCAATTTAAACATCTATGTGCTCCAGTGATCCCTTCCTTTGACTGCATGACCGGTCCTTTAACATGGTGGAATTACCTTTTTACTATCTATATGTCCCCATCCTGTACCTATGTGTTGAGGAGTAAGGTCCACTAACCACACAGCTCCGTAGCTGCTAACCTTCAGCTACACTAGCAGAAAGCTCAATAACTCGGCTGGTGGTCATTTAACTGTCACTGAGCCTGAACTGAACTGTCACACTCGTTTCCCTCTGACAAAGATTGGGCTATGGCTAATAATGATTTTATTTTTAAGATAAAGTGTTAAATCACAGCATGCAGCTGGCTGTATCTGTGCTTCGATTTTACAGCGAGCACTCCAAATACAGCTGGCATTGTATTGTTTCATTGTTTCTCTCAAATGATGCCGGGAAAGACGCTATTTCTGGCTGAGGGTTAATGCATTTGAATGAGGGATTTTTCTTTTTTTCAGCTCTTCCTTCCGTTCCAAACACTCCTTTTTTTAACCCGATCATGTCAAGACACCAGTGAAAAATGACAGGACATTTTCAAATGCATGTTTTTTGACACTCTCTGCACTTGCCTTGATCCCCCGACTCCCACCCACCACGAACCCCATTTTAATCCCACAACAGTTTTGGTTTCATAAATAAATAAAATGTGCAGTATTCAAATTCAGGTTTTTTTTTCTCACCGGGGAGACAGAGAGAGGAGAGGAGAGTGTGCAGGGACATGTGTGATAACAATGTTTCCCACTTACTGTTGTGAGTTGTTGTGAATTTGTTCCTGCGCTATCGAAGAGCTCTCTGTTGTTCTAGCTCCGACGGACCAAAACCTGCATGACTGTTCTTTTGTTGAGCTGTTGGCATCCCATTCACTCCACAGCACACATTACAGACCCATAAGGAAACCTGTCAAACAGAGAGGCCAATAGACAAGCTTATGTGAATAGTCAGCTTTTGCAGACAAAAGAGCAAAGTGTGTTTTGAATACTTTGTTGTTGAACACCTTGTATTCACCTGAAGTGGCGTTGCAAACTATCATACCATGCATGGAAGTTGGATTTCTTTTGTTTGCTTTCAGACACCTTTTGATACATTTAAATGCTTTCAGATGCATTTTTACATTTCCGTTTAAGCGGCGGGGGTTCCCAAAGAGGGAGGCTTGCCGAACGTCGTGAATATTTCAAGTGGTGCCGGCGCCGGTTCAGACCAAGTGAGGACGACAGCCGCACCCCCCGGATAAAAGGTGTCGGCTAAATGGCTAAATCGAAATGTAAATGTATTCAACATGAATTGCGTGGAGAGCTTGCTAGCCTCCAAAAATACCTCAGGCCAGGATATTTCCAAGGGAAGTTAGGTGTGCTTATTTAATAAAATCAGATGAGGCGGTCCGCTGGACACGGGCTGGACTCCCCCTCCGGCAAGGGCAGGACAGAGAGATGTGCCGGGCTGATCTCTCTGTGTTCAGGTCGCTCACAGGCGGGACAAGGTTAAGGCAGGACATCTGTTTGCGCGGCTGGGGAGCTGGACCCATGGGTCCGACACACACACACACACACACACACACCAGCATGGACCACACACACACACACACACACACACACACACACACACACACACACACACACACTGACCTGAGTGACAGCTGACACATATTGACAGATCCATACATGTACTGTCTGTCACACACTTACATACTGTACCTACACGGACACATGCGCACACACACAAGCACGCACACATGCATGCACACACACACACACACTCACTCGGTACCCTCTTGCCTGAAATGGTCATCAGAGCCAGTGCAGGGGGAGGAGGCATAGAACATTGCACAGGTGGGCTAATTATTCATCTGCTGTCACAACTTCAGCCAGGCGTGCAGGTTACCCTCAGAGGATTCCCCACACCACCCCGTTCCTTATTTAAGTTTCTACTTCAAACCCACTGCACCTTTGCACACGCACCTTTGCACACACACACACACACACACACACACGCCACACACACACACACACACACACACACACACACACACATAATACATAATCTGTCTCTCACCATCACTCACTCACACACTCAGTCATAACTGACACATTGTAACAAAAATTTACGAATGCATCCTCTTTCTCTCCCTCTCTCTCTCCCTCTCTCTCTCTCTCTCTTTCACTCACACACGCACACACATACAAACAAACCAACACAAACAAACAAACAAACACACACACACACACACACACACATACACACATACACACAGAGCTACTGCATTAATGTCAGGGAGCAGACACACGCCATACGAACATTCTTTGCCCCTAGTTCCAATCCAATCAGTGGCATATTTCTCTCCCCCGCCCCAGCCAGGCCTGTCCATTGATGTCCATTGATGTGCCGGAGGTGGCCGTGATTAGGCTTCCTCACCATCTGGGCTGCGTAATTAAGAAAGACCCTTTCAGGCGGCCTTCATGTAAACACACACACACCCACACACCCTTTCAGGCGGCCTTCATGTTGGGAACATGAAGAGCAGCGCCAGGCGAGCCTATCACTGCCAAACACTGAGCCAGAACAAACACCACAGAAGAGATAGGAGAGAACGCAGGCAAACACACACACACAGTCTCGAGGTGTATATTTGGGAACACACACACACACACACACACACACACACACACACACACACATTCACACATGAGTAAACACACAGGCCCACGGTGTCTATTTGGGAACACACACACAATTCCCCAGACACATCCACACACTCATGAATTCATACACACATACAAATATACACTAAAACCGACACACACACACACACACAAACACACACACACACACATACACACACATGCATGTATTCATACAGGCATTAGAACACCACCATTCAACCACTTACTTTCAACCTATCTTACTTTGAACACACACACACACACACACACACAGACACCGTGCCGAGAGTCTAAGCACAAATGGCCAAGCTAATGGACCTGTCTGCATCCTCCTCTGCCATCTCTTAGGAGGCAGTGTGAGCCGGCCACATTAGCTCCCTCTTCCAAACACAACAGCCTTTCACATGACACTACACACACACACACACACACACACACACACACACACACACACACACACACACACACACACACACACACACTCATATCAAACACACTCACAGCCTGCTTTCAGCGCTAACCCTATTACCAGTGACAAAGCTGACAATACAGCACTGAGTAGGCCTGCCTGCTGGTGCTAAAGCAGCCTCCACAGATAAATACACATACACACACACACACACTCTCTTTTTCTCTCTCTCTCTCTCTCGCTCTCTCTCTCACACACACACACACACACACACACTCACTCTCACACACACACTCTCTCTCACTCACACACACACAAGCACACACAAACACACACACACACACACTATCTCACACACACAGACAGACAGACATACACAAACACATCACATCCCTCCCTCTGTCTCTCTCTCTCTTTTTCTCTCTATCTCTCTCTGTCTTGCTCTTTAGCCACTACCATTACAGCAAACACAGACTGGCTGTTACTGAAAGTTTTCAACGGTGCTGGCAATGGTGGGTTTTGAATCATCTGATTTGAGTGTGTACATGCACACACACACACACACACACACACACACACACACACACACATTCTGTTCAGTGCAACAAACAGAAACACCTGAGTGAATGTGGATAAAGATAATGGTAATGGTTGGAGAATACTTCCTCATCAACAAAGCCTTCCAATCATGTAAACACACATACATACAGACACACACACACACACACACACACACACACAGACAAACACATTCACACACACACAACACACACTGACTTGCAAACTCACATGCACACACAAACACGTACTGTATACTTACCATGCACTCTCACATACACACACACACACACATGTTGTTGTTACTGTGGCTCATTCAATCAGGGATGCACAGTTGGCAACTGATGAATTCAAAAAGCCTCTCTATGAGGGGGTGTGCTATCAAGTCATCCACATAATCAACATCGTCTTTAATTATAGCTGTTTCTGCCACCTCCTCAACCTGTCTGCAGCACAAACACACACACACACACACACACACACACACACACACACACACACACACACACACACACACACAGTAAACATGCACACACACACACACACACACAAAAACCATCAAGTGGGTTTTTGGCTTCTGCTCATTGGCAGCGGGACCCAGTGAAATGACTTACAGTCTCACTGAAGTTTGGAACAGTGAGAGGGGATTGAGGGTAGGAGGAGGAGAGGGGGGATAAACAGATCTATCTGGAGTAGGCAGAGGACACTGCAAGCTGTCCAGTGCCAAGCCCATTTGGGTTTGGCTACGAACGGCCGGCCTGGCCTAACGTGAGACCGAGGCAGAGCCAGAGAGGCAATTTCTGTGTAGCCGCATTATCAAATTATATCTCCAGTGTTATCATATTGCATCAAAACACAACCCAAACACATTTCTCATTGCTACTCCACCTCAGAGAAAACTGCCTGAGATTCGGCTGGTTTTGGCCCATCAGCGTCTCAGTGGTGCAACAGTGCCACCTAGAGGTGTCTTGTGTTACTGCAGCCCAGCAACCAATACCACTGATAACCCCCCCCCCCCCCCCTGCCATTCTCCTCTGTGTGTCTTATGAATGTGTATGGTGTTGGAGGATAACAATGTTGAGTATTGATTCACCTGAGTTATGAGCTATCTGAAATTAATTTGGGGCTCATGAGGACGAGGGAGAGGAGGGGGAGAACACAACACTTCCTCATCCCTTCCCTTCATCCTTTCTTCTCGGAGGATAAATAGCAGCGCAGCCCTGCATATAATAAATATGGACCTGAGCGCTACAAGGCTGTGCTGAGTGTTTCGCAAAATAAGCTCATGTGTTACAGCTCTCCCAGCTCCAAGCTTTGGCCACGAGGCCACAGGGCAGAGGACACTGTACTTTAAAGGAATCAGGATTCTCATACATTTGTTTTTGTCAGTAATGATGCTTCTTATAACTTTTGGACCTTGAAGGGAAGAAGAAATCTCTCAGGTGGCTTAGCCTTTGCAGTGATTTACTTGCATACAGTATACTAAAACACTGTACAATATAATACAATATACAAACACACACACACATATCATCATACTCACACACACACACACACACACACACACACACACACACACACACACACACACACACACACATACACACACACACTCACACACTCACACACATATACATGTGCAGCGTCCACTCCTGGTGTGCAAGTGTAGTGTTCTTAAGGGTCAAGTCCACACAACACTTTTCCAGCACCACTGTCGTGGCAGCAAATCCCATTAATGGCATAATAAATGCAGCCAACTCAGCTCTCTCTCAACAACTTAATTAGCAATGGCATGAAGACAGAAATATTTGGAGCCATGTGTAATGTTATAAAAATGCCATCATTATGATGGAAACTGTGGCGGCTGGTTTTTATCTGTGTTGAGTAGATGGAGACTCTTTTGGCCTTCTTTGGGCTGGCCATAACAGACCAGCAGGAGAGCATTAACTGGCCACACTGGACTGTGTGTGTGTGTGTGTGTGTGTGTGTGTGTGAGGTTATTATTATTTGTGGCCACTTTGTCTAGTTAAGAGCTGGATGTAGTGATAAGAGTCCATTATAACTCGCAGGAATCCTTCATAGCACGGATATCACTAGACCCCTTTACTGGGGCACGTGCCCCAGTATTGAACTGCTGTGTCCCTGTAAATAAGTTAAGGTTTTTAACTCCTGTTGTCTCTTTGGCAGTAGATTATTATTTTTATCATTACATTGGACTGTGGCCCAGTAGAGTTTTGGGTCTATTGACACCCCGGCTTCATGGTGCCGTTGGCTTACTGTCTCTCTTCCGGAAGCTTCCAACAGGACAAGGAAACAAGAGAGGGAGCCTCGATTCTGCCAACGAGTTTATTCAGTATCTTCACAACACATAGCAGCATTTCCTCATCTCATGTTTTTGTCATTCAGCATTCCGAGCAGTGCACTCTGGACTTTAGATTGGGCAGAACAAATGCCAGTGCTGCGCTGTTTCTTTCACTGATTTTTTTCTCTGCTACATATTTGGTTAAATGTATGAGCTATAATTGCCTTTGAAAATTTGTATGTGAAAAACTTTTTTTTTAGGTTTTATTTATGTACAGGTTGAAGTAGTCATCTTGTTGTTGTTGTTTTAATCAGAAATGTGACATGTTGGACAATATGGCTTCTTAAAGGTGTCAAAACGGAATCAAATGTGGCTAGGAGTGATGATGTCATACCCTCAATGTCAGACAGTTTTTCCGTAACAGAATAGATTTCTACATACATTCAGTGCAGCACAGACTTCACAGTAACACTTTACTTGTACAGCCCGCCTACAGAGTCTTAACAGATACTCGGACGCAATAAAACATCTTGTTGAACAATTGTTGAACTTCACCTTAACCAAACCCAACCCAACACATAGTTTGTTTAAAAGTTGGAGCATCTGTAAATGTCTATAGGAGACCATTGGAGTAAAGTGCGACCGACTTCACCATCAGAATGAAAACTTTGGCTGTCCCAGCCCACCATGCTCAGACTTGTGTCGGTAATGGGGATTAATACTGTGTGTGTGTGTGTGTGTGTGTGTGTGTGTGTGTGTGTGTGTGTGTGTGTGTGTGTGTGCGTGTGTGTGTGTGATGTAATGGGGATGAATATTGTAGACTCTTTTACGGCCATCCGTTTGTTGTGTAGGTGACAAACTGAAAATGAAATAACCAATTGAAGGCGACGACAAATGAAACGCGTTCTTATAGAAATGCACATTTCAGTCAGCCAAACTGACTGGGAGCGAACAATACAATACAAATTTCTTGTACGTGCACAGTGGAGAATTTGCACAGGATGTGAGAATGGTCACAAGATGGTGGGCTGTAACTTAGATTGAAGAAGCAGTTTTTAAGGTCATTTCATTGTCATGATGAACAAACAATCAAAAAAACACTCATTATAAATTAAGGGACCAAAAAACCTCAAATTCATCTACATCTAGAACGAACTAAGCAAAATACTAGGAACCAGAGCATGTTGCTTTAGAGAAACAGTATAATGCAGACAAAGTTGAAATGAGAGAAGAAGAAAGCCGTACATTACATGTTCTGTCTCACGTAAAACTATTCCCTTTGAGTTCTATCTTCGCTGTGTTCTCCCAGGTCACCCTTATTCATCTTCATGCAGCTCAAAGAACTCATGGCAACAGACAGTAACCATGGTGATGAAAGTCATAAACTCCTGGAAGTCGCACTCGGAGTCTCCGTCCGCGTCCAAACTCTCCATGAGACTGTCCAAGGTGGCCTGGTCCTTCACTTGCTGCCGGACGACAGAAGAGGGGATAAGCAAATGAATTAGCTTTGTTTTCGCTCTTTTTCCCCCCTCTTTTTTCTGTGCATGTGTGTCAAGTTGTCTAGGTGTATCTTTATCTGTGTGTGTATCTTTATGTGTGTGTGTGTGTGTGTGTGTGTGTGTTTGTGAGTGTGTGTGTGTCTCACCTCTGAGAAGGATGGGAACTCGTTGCTGATCAGGTCTTTCAGCTCACTTTTCTTCAGCTTGTGCTTGTCCCCCTCCTTCTCCGAGTACTTATGGAAAACTTCGATGATGGTTGCCATTGCATTCTCCAGGTCACTCATGGTGAAGAGTCCAAGCTGAAACAATGAATTGTTTTAAATGGCAATTATAGCCCATGTCACAACCCCAACTGGAACGTGTTATGTGATTTGAAGATAGCTGTTATGCTGTGGACGCAAGAAAGCTTTCAGACACGCTTGACAATAAGTTATTGTCTAATCTAATCTATTTTTCTAATCTGTCTCTGTATGTGAATTAACCATTCATAAGTACTTTACAGATTCAATGCAGAGCACGTACAGAATCAATGCAGAATACATACATAATGCAGAACACATAAGTTTACCGACAGTGCATTAACTATGGACAGAGCTGACCGTTTAATTACATTCCTTGGCCGAATACTAACTCATCTTGACTTACCAGTGTGGCGCAGCAGAGAGGAGTGGAGCCGAGGGGTTGAGGGAGGGCAGCAGACAGCGGGTAGAGGGAGAGGCAGGGGCAGACTTTTATAGGGCAGTGATGGAGGGGTAGAGCCTGGGCATCATGGGTCCTGCCAGTCCGGCAGCCTGGCCAATGGGCACCTGACCCCGCTCTCACTCCACTACGCGGGCACACAAGGAGGGCTATTGACGAGCACGCCACCCTCCTGTCATACTACAGACTACAATCTGGGACATATGTGTTTAATCTTATGTTGGTGTGTGTGCGTGTGTGTGTGTGTGTGGGTGGGTGTGTGTGTATTTAAAGCTTTTGTTTGATCATTCTGATACGATGTGATAGCCCCCGATAACTCTTACAGTCTAATTTAGTTTCTGTATGTTAAAATAACTTGATCCCTTAATCCAATGTATTGCTAGCCTAAGGGCATGTTTAAATCGAGTGAGAGATATTTCTTCTCCAAAGGTGAGTCAGCCTTAATCAACCAAAAGGGAATTTCAAATTGGCACCACAATGCCAACTGAAGTGGAATTCCTACATTCTCCTCCCCCGACGCCCCTTCATCATTCCCAGGGTGCAATTTATATAGCTCGCCCGGTTAAACGTAAAGAGCCGCATTTGTGTACATTTGCCTCTCGCTTTTGATCTCTCAGCAAGTGCTGGTGGCCACAATGCAAACAAACGTTTGGTTGTCAGGCAACCCCCTTTTTGCAACAATGGGCCGTTTGAGAGGAAATGGATGGCAGTGCATGTTAATGAAGATGGCTTTTCTCCTGCCCAGTTGGCCAGACGTGTGCACTGGCTGCTAGCAGACTGCTAAACAGCTCCAGGAGATTTTTTTCTGAAATGCGAACGCACTAGCTTGTACTGTATGCTAGGCCCGCCACCTCACCAGGTCCCAGTGGGCGATCGATACGTGGGCATCTTTTGGAATGAGATGATCGATGTACTGACAGGTCCAAAAATGAGTTCCGTACACTCACAAACAGAGTATTGATCATCGTAATGTATGAGTGTGTCAAAAGGTATTGATCATGTTTTGCTTGACATTGTCATTGCACAGTTCAGTTTCTAAAGTTGTTAAATGAAGCAGTGGAAAGATTTTCACAGAGAATTATGCAGATTTTTTTTTTTACTTAAATGCAGTGGTTGTGTTCGAGATGCAGGAAGGAGTAACAACAACAACAAAAAAATAATGTGAACAAAGAGGTAGACGAAGAAAGAGATTCTTTCTCTGGTTTTTGTGCCCCTCTTTCTTCCTCTGCTTCTTGGGCCCCTGATTTTCACTCCAGTCAGGGAGGGACGAAGTGAAAGTGATTTATTTTCTTTACAGCAGTGATAAATGCCTCTTTGTCTCTTGGTAAATCCATCTCACATACGTAGGACAACAGCAAATCTGTTGTTGACACTGAGACAGTGGGCCTGTGTGTGTAAATGCAATGCATTGGTGTATCTTGCAGTCATGTGACAGTCAAAAACCATCTGGCAAATCAATAATACATCATTGGACTCTCTCTTACTCTCTCCCTCTCTCATTTTCTCTCTCTCTCCTTTCTCTGTTATCTCTTTAGAAAAGAAATTCAAGGATATGACAGAACAGGAGTGGGTGACTGCTAAGTGACAGAGTGTGTTTGGCATATAAATCTGAAGGCAGATATGGACCCTTTCAAGAGAGTTCCATTATCAGCATCATAGTTGGCCCCACAAGACTTCCTTTTTAACATTCCATATGTTATCTTAATGCAGAGGAAGTAGATTGGGGCCCAAATAGAATGTTCAAGCATTGTTTTTGTTGTTATTGTTGAAAGGGTCTATACTTCAGCTGTGAACCTATGAAGGTTATTCATTCCATAGGCAGAAACTCAAAAAAAGAATGAAATGATGAATGAAACATGCATGAGGTGGGGGTTTCAACCAAAGTTTTGCCTTGATCTATTCTCTCCTGTCTCTTTAACCTGAAGCCATTTGATTCAGTGTCTTCTAAAGGGAAGAAGAGTGGCATTGTTGTTGTAGGGGACAGTGAATCTGCATCCATTGTGAGAGACATATGATGAGTGGGAGCGAAGGATGCTGGGATACTACACCAACAAACAGCCCCGGCTTTATGCTGCGTAGCCAGACACGCCCTGTCACATGCTGCCATTGACTAGCTCAGGGAGGGAGCAGAGGAGCAGAGTTAGAGTCATCCCTTCAAGCCCACAAAGAGAGAGAGAAAGAAAGAAAGAAAGAAAGAAAATGTTAAAAGAATGATCAAAATGGAATGTATAAGAATATTTTGAAGGTCTCATCTTTGGTTTTCTTTTTAAAATTGGAGGACTGTTATTACCGGATCACCCAATTATAATACCACCCAATCATGATGACCTGATCACTAGAGAGATGGTGCATGCTGATTGGTTTGATCCTTCTGCCTGACTTTCTGCTAGGGTGTTATCACCCCTAGTCATGTGTCACTCCTAGCTACTGAACACAAGTGCTAATGCAGAACTATGTGTGGAAGGATCAAAACTATATGTAAACACATTTATTGTAGGATGGTGGTGTTGCTGGCAGTTTACATCTTCATTAGCATCATCAACATTTCCACATCTAGCATGATATTGTGTATGCGTGTGTGTGTGTGTGTGTTTGTATGTGTTTGTGCGTGTGTGTGTGTGTGTGTGTGTGTGTGTGTGTGTGTGTGTGTATGTGTGTGTGTGTGTGTGTGTGAGTGAGTGAGTGAGTGTGTGTGTCTCTCTGCATGTGTGTACATCTCTGTGCATGTGTGTGTGTGTGTGTGTGTGTGTGTGTGTGTGTGTGTGTGTGTGTGTGTGTGTGTGTGTGTATGTGTGCATGTGTGTGCAGGTGTGTGCGTGTCTGCATGTGTACGTATATCTGTGTGTGTGTGTGTGTGTTTCCATGCTAAAGACTACACCTGAGTGAGAAGCCTGTCTCTCCTTCTTTCTCTCACCTCGCGCTCTCTCACTGCCAAACCCCCTGCAACCGCGGGGCTCAAAGAGATCACGTTTCCATGGAGACGGGTCACGGCCCGTCAGCACGGCGGCGCGTCCCCGTCTCTCGCTGCGCTGGAAAGGTGTGCCAGGCGGCTGACTCACCCTCTGGATCTTGGCCACAGACTCTGCACCAGGCACCGCCTGATTGGATGGCAGCTCGCCCGTCCTCCTCTGCCTGTGATGGGGCTGAGAGGTCTGCTTCAGGTGCTGGACACTTCCATTGGACCGGCCTGATTTATGCCCATCACTCGCTTTATTTTGTTACAGCCTCGGCTCCCTCTGTCAGGGCATTCCTTCTCTATTTCACTGTTCTCTTTTTTTTCTTTCTTTCTTTCTTTCTTTCTTTCTTTCTTTCTTTCTTTCTTTATTTCTCTCTTCTATTTTTTACATTATCCTCTTTATCTCTCACTCACTGTCTGCCCCCACCCCCCCACCCATCTCCATCCAATATTTACTCTTTTTATATCACTCTCTCTCTCACGCTCTCTCTCTCTCATGCGCTCTCTCTCTCTCTCGCTCTCTCTTTCCTCTCATCATTCTGTGTCTCTCTTTAAGCTCCGTCTGTGTCATCATCCTAAAGCACTTCCAGGAATCCTCCAGTCTAGTCTGATCCCCCCCCACACACACACACACACACACACACACATACACAACCCCCAACCCCTGCGGGCGTAGAGGGCAGTGGCCCAGGAGAGGGCATGTGAGGACAGCCCGCCACCCCAGACAGAGGCCCCCCAGTAAGGGCTGCTCCTTTCAGCCTTTATGCACTCGCTGGCACCAGCCTAAAGGCTACTCAGAGCTACAGTACAATCCAAGGAATGTTTCCCAAGTGAGCTCAAATGTTATCGGTGACTGGCTCACAGAGGGAGAGAGAGAAAAAGACAAAGAGAGAGCGAGAGAGAGAGAGAGAGAAAGAGAAAGAGAAAGAGAGAGAGAGACGGGATTTATTAAGAAATCATTTTACATTGAATGATTGCTATGTTTGAAACATCAATGCCTAAATCAGCATAATGCATGTTGGTTGTTAAGGCACAGAATGCCTACAAGCAAGAATATATTACCTAGTTACAGTGTTAAGCATTTGAAACACAATACCCTTTTTCTTGTAAGAGGAACCAAAAGAAATGTATTCCAGTTTATTGCATCGGCCTAGTCATTTAACATGTAGCCATTTAGTGTTCCTAAGTGTGTTCCTAAGTATAGTTGACTGTTCAGTCAAAGGCTGAAATGTGCAGAAGAAGAAACATTATGTGCATTAGTGCTGCAGGCTGTTTAGGGAAACGTATAGATGCTCTTTAAGGTCATTAAGAGGAGGATATGGTCATCTTTTAAACAATACTGAAATAATCTTCACCATCATCATAACAGGCCATGTAATAATTTACCATTATGAAAAAGGATGCACTGTCACTGGTTCATGTCATTGGTCACTGTTTTCCGTATGCTGTAGGCTAGGTGGAAATCAGTCTCAAGTTTGATACAGCACCGCCTCATTTTCTCCAGCAGATGGCGATAGAGACACATCTCTCCTCTCCAGCTTTCATTTCATTAAAATTCATTAGATTCATTTCAGTGATGATCTATACTAGAAAACTAGCCTACTATTTTTGTATTGTTACAGTCTGCACAAGAATGACACAAACGGAGCAACATTTTGAAATTTGCGAGGAAAAATATTACAGTAGGCCTATGTATCCACGACTGACAACTTCAGGAACCAGTGAATCCTTTTCCCATCTTGCCTGAAAGAGCTGGTGCCTTATAAAGTTTACTCACACTACATGCATCACATTTTTCTTTTTTTCGAGTATCGGTACATTTCTCAAACTCATATGCAGAGAGTTGTGCATCGGGTTGAGACAAGGCAGTCACCCATGAAATTAAATGTCTGCACTGAGGTCTCGCCAAACTCGCTTCAAATGAGCTCAGAATTCCTTCTCAAATGCTAAATAAAACAAACATTTACATCTGCTGCCGGTGAACATGTCAGTGAATGTTGATGGTGAACAGGACATTGTTATTTGTACATTTGTCTGTGCCATCATTAGACTATATTTTCTTTGCCCTTTGATTGCCAAAGATAGCCACTAGATGGCAACAGTTGTACGAATCAGAGACCAAAGTCTTGCTAAATAAAGGAACATTCATCTTATCGGGAATGACATGACAACTAGGCCAGATTAGTTAGTGTGTAACAATTTTTACATAATTGAATCCAATCATGTAGACAATGCCATATTCAGGGACCAGGTGATAATTTGCTTCTACAGCATAAATACAATAAATCACCACCAGAAAGCACAGGTGACTATACCCACTAAAAAAAGAGATGGGATGTCACAGGTCATTTTCACAGTGTAAGCACAGCCAAGTATTTGCATGGTGAGAGCAAAGATCCTTTATCAACCGTCTCTGGTGAGAGCAAACATTGCTCTGGGGCTGGTGTGAGTAGGTGAAGCCAGCCGAGCTCTGCAGGGAGAAAGGAGCAGTTTAAAAGCAGCAGGAGAGGACAGCAGGGAGAGACGCAGAGTGCTACCTGTGGAGACAGAAAACACAAACACACACACACACACACACACACACACTCACTTACAAACACACACTCACAAACACACACACACACACACACACACACACACACACACACACACACACACACACACACACACACACACTCACTTACAAACACACACTCACAAACACACACACACATACACACACACACACACATACACACACACACACTTACACACACACATGTACACATATGCACACACAACAACAACAACAACACCAACAAAGCCAAACTCAATCCTGGCTTTGATTTACAGGGAGCCCACACACACACACACACACACTCACACTCACACACTCACTTACAAACACACTCACACACACACACACACATACACACACACACACACACACACACACACACACACACACACATTTCTTCGATGTATTGTTGGGTTCTTTCTATATACAGTATAAGTCCCTGCTATGAAAATAGGCTAAGATGGCATAATATTGCCATTCTGTGAAAGTATGCCAGGTGTCCGTTACCCAGCATGTCTTTGTGTTTGTAGCCTACTGTAAAGGCAGCGTGGCCTATAGTAGGATTATTTGGACAGTCAGTCAAGATGAACCAACCGTGTGTGTATGTGTGTGTGTGTGCGTGTGCGTGTGCGTGTGCGCGTGTGCGTGTGTGTGTGTGTGTGTGTGTGTGTGTGTGTGTGTGTGTTTATCATGCAGAGTCTCACCCTGCGCCAGGCGACCTGGTGAAAGGGATTATGGGAAAATCCCTCAGAGCCTCAGGCTCAAGTCTGTCTGAACCAGTCAGTCATTCAAAACCGTGTGTGTGTGTGTGTGTGTGTGTGTGTGTGTGTGTGTGTGTGTGTGTGTGTGTGTGTGCATGTGTGTTTGAGAGAGGGAGAGAGAGAGAGAAAAAGAGAGTGTGTGTGAATGAATGAGTAAAAGAGAGTCTTTACAGTATCAGCTTACTTTCTCTGTAGTCTCTTTCTACTTGTATTTATTTTCTTTTCCCTTCTCTCTCTCTCATTCTCTTGTTTGTCGTTATTAAACTCTCTCTCTCTCTCTCTCTCATTTTCTTGTTTACATTTCTTTGACTCTCTTTCTCTCTCCCTCTCTTTCTCTCCCCCTCTCAGTGGTTAGATTCCTGACACACTGAATACCAACATCTCAGAGATGTGGTTGCAGCTGCTGGACTCCAGCCTGTAATACAAACACAGCCCTGAATCATGTGCTTGCTCCACGTACAGCCAAGGCGAAAGGAGTCCCGCAACCGAGTCTACACAACCAACATGGGCAGCCTGCTGGCCTGTGCCTAAATGAAATGACCACCTCCATGGGACTCCGCATGTTAAATATACACTGCCCATCTCAAATCACTGTCCAGATAATTATACTGTCCCTAGAACGGATTGTCCTAGCCATGCAAACATCAATAAACAGTCGCCTGGAAGCCGAGGCCTCACAGACCTACATGGATGGGAGGATTACATATGAAGCATTGCCTTTACATGAACTCATTCAGCGGTGCTGGTTATCCCCAGAGTGTGGTTCGTGACCGCCAGCTGGCATGCCCTCCAGCACAGGCTTCTCCCCAGAGAGAGTGACCGTATCCAAGGTGAAGGATGGCGTCAGACTCTCCTCTTTGATCACATCATCCCTGTGCGTGCTGCAGGGAGGGCCTGGGACGCCGCTTTCATTTGAGCGGTGGCCTCTCGTGCCCCGCGCCAGATCGACACACAGCTCAGACTCGGGCTTGTGATCAGTCCAGTGCGTTCACCAGGGAGGGACGATGCTTCTGTGGAGGGCTGTCTCTGACTCTACCTCCACTCTACTCCCAGAACCCCCCCCAGCCCCCATCTGTGGAGGTCTGCTCGCCGCCCCCACCCCACACACATCAACAGGGATCGGTCTCTGACTGTACCTGTATCCACCCCCCTCACCATACCCCACCACACTCTCACCACCCCCCATCTGTGGAGGTCAGTCTCTGACTTTACCTTGCCTCTCCAAACCCACCACTCGAGCCCCCCCCTGCCCCGACCCCCAGGCAGGCATGTCACCTTGCTGCCAGCTCCTCTTTCCGCCGTCACACCAGGAGAGGGTGAAGGAATGAGGCAGGGATGAATTCCCTTCCCACTGCCTCGACCAACCTAAGAAGCAGAGATCAAGAATTTATCCCCCAATGGAGAGACTGACACATATGCTCATGTGTCACTCAGTGAGACACACACACACACACACACACACACACACACACACACACACACACACACACACTCACACATACACACAAACACACAAAAATAAACACATACACAGGCACAGTAACACACAGACACAATCTCTCTCTCTCTCTCTCTCTCTCTCTATCTCTCTCACACAAACACACACACACACACACACACGCACACAAAAATACACCCCATACACAGGCACAATGACACACATATAGACACACACACACACAGATATAAAAGTGCAATCATATGACAGCAACCGCCTACTGGCCTAGTTAGAGGACACCAGGGCTTGTGTGTTGACCTAATATGTGTATCAACAACACGGCTAAAAGTGTCTTTAGTTTTTGAGGTTACGTCTCAGTTCGCTTTATTCATGCAGACTTCCCAGGCTCAACAATGGTGTAAGACAAGTGAAGTTAAGGAGCCAACAAACGAGGAAAGAAGTCCTTGCACTAATTATTCCGGATTAAGCAGGATTAACACGCTCTGCCGATAAACCGCCGTGCCTGCCATGTTGTTGGCAGTGAGGGCTAAAGGCAGTTCCCGGCTCCACCTGGCGATCGCTTTAACTCAGTTTGTGTCAACTCAGCTCGCGTCTGAGCGGAGTGACGCTGTCCTCTCCTGTCCTCTCCTCTCCTGTCCTGTCCGTCCCGTCTTCCGAGTGGAGGCCTACGACTGCGGGGGAGTAAATAGCCACTCGGCAGGCTGCTTGTGTGTTTGGGTCAGTGGGCTGGCCAAAGAAACCGTTCAGCCTAATCCCTTTATCCAGGGCTCTCGTCACTGCCAAACACTGCTGGTAGTCATTCCCCTCACGTCCACAGTTGAAAACAAAAACAACGAGTCGCAGAGCAGTGATTGAGCGGGCTAATTCCTGGCCACTGCATTGAGGGATTATGGACCCTTTCAGGAGAGTTCCATTATCAGCATCATAGTTGGCCCCACAAGACTTCCTTTTTAACATTCCATATCCTGCATTGCCACCTTGGTAGTGTCTGCATTGCCACCTTGGTAGCGTCTGCTTTGCCACCTTGGTAGCGTCTGCTTTTTAATGCAGAGGAAGTAGATTGGGGCCCAAATAGAATGTTCAAGCATTGTTTTTGTTTTTATTGATGAAAGGGTCCATACCCACTGCAGTCTAGGACAGAGGCAGAGCTACGGGCCAGGAGAGGCCAGACAGGGGTGAGCCAC
This sequence comes from Alosa alosa, assembly GCF_017589495.1. Taxonomy (NCBI): domain Eukaryota; kingdom Metazoa; phylum Chordata; class Actinopteri; order Clupeiformes; family Clupeidae; genus Alosa; species Alosa alosa. Next base: position 20,071,467 of record NC_063211.1, on the reverse strand, counting down.
ACTCTCACGTTCCAAATGTTTTACTCGCGGAATAGGTGACACATGACTGTCAATGAGACACGTTCCAAATAGACGTTCCAGTCTTCATGGAATGGCCAGAATATGGCTGCGATTCAGACATATGTTCCAAATACTACTTACGGAATGACCAGAACATGGCTGCAATTCAAACACACATTCCAAATTATACTTACAGAACCAGAGCACTAGAGAAAGCTCTGGGTGGAACATGACTGCGATTCACAGACATACGTTCCAAATTCTACTTGTAGAATCACCAGAACATGACTGCAAGACACACATTCTACTCACAGAATTGGCGGTACATGACTGTGTTTCACACACACGCGTTCCAAATTCCACTTATGGAATCGCCAGAACATGACTACCTTTCAGACACGCGTTCCAAATTCTACTCGTGGAATCGCCGGAACGATTCAAACACACGTTCCAAATTCTGCTCACAGTATCACCGGAAGACAAGTGTGTTTCAGTCACACATTCATAATTCTGCTCATGGGACCTTCAGAACATGACTGGGTTTCAGACACATGTTCCAAATTCTATTTGCAGAATCACCGGAACATGACTGCAATTTATTGAGTTGAGTCCACGGAGAGGGGGAAATGGTTTGATGAATTATTAAACTGAGAGAATATGAATTTAAAACATGAATCAGAGACACCTTACAGCAACTCCACCCGAGATAACCCTTCCATAGGTCTGGGATAACCTGAGGTTATCCCACAGAGGAAACCCCTACACTGAACAACTGAGGACTCTTTGAGTCTGAAAAGGAAAGTTGGTGTTGCAAAAAGGGCATCAGAAGGCATTAAAGGAGTTTAGGGACCACCTCGAAAGAGCTGTTTGGAAGTCCTGGGGTGCATAGAAAATTTGGTTTTGAGAAGACGGAGGGAGTGATCTTTTCAAATGATTTCTTGGGAAAAGGGAACCCTGCTGCTGTCTGACAGGAAAGGGTTACGTCTCACAGTGGGCTGTCCACCGGGAGCTTTTGATGTTGCATTTCTGCACCAAAGCCTGATATGCCCTGTGGAAAAAAATGTATATCATGTGTCTTCATGTG
>NC_063211.1:20045383-20065383 GCF_017589495.1 Alosa alosa | reverse complement strand
ATATTACCCCAGGATCTCCATTGTCTCTTCACAATGATCACATAAAGAGACCACCTTCCCTGGCTTAAAGTAAATTCTGGATAAAGGACCAGGTTTTTCCACTGTGAGGAACTATACATATAGTCAAATAAGTCAATGTTGCGCCCACACAGTGAATGCATCGTCTATGCTTCCCTGAGATAGATAGATAGATAGATACTTTATTGATCCCAAGGGGAAATTCAAGAAATTCTGCCATGCAGTTGGTATAGAACAAGGCCCTAACGTGACCCAGGCCATGGGTATGATTCTCAGGGGATATGTACACACAGATACAGAGAATTTTGGAGCACCTGCAATTCTTCTACAGGTAAAAACACACATAGCCAACTTTAAAACACACACTGCGATCCCAACTGCTGAGTCCTGTTGGATCACTTTGTGTTACCTGTGTGGACTGAAGTTGCACTACGACACATACAGTCACGATAACCCATTGTCAACTAACACACTGGCTTCATTCTGCTGCTAGTGCTATTTGTGGTTAGGCGCAGATAAACTAAATGTAAACAAACCAGTGCTAGCCTACCATTTCCACACTACTCTTGCCCACTAAAGTGCCTTAAAGATATCTACATTATAAAACGTCATTGGCATCAGTCTGTGGTCCCTCTACGGTAAGTTGCTCTCACTGAAAGCATCGTACAGACCCTGCCTTAAGAAATAAAAGTCTTCATTTAGACCGCTTTGCAGAGCGTCTCCGAGGCCCCTTTCCACTGAATGGGCCAACAGCTGAGAGAAGAGATTCAGTATCTTCAAGGCGGCTCGTTCGTACCTGTATAGATCTTCTCAGGTCGATTGCACCTCCTCCAATCAGCGTGTATTGAACAGCTCAGTGACAGAGGCTGCGCCAAGCTGTTGCCCACTCTTATTTATTCATGCCTCGCTTTACTTTGTGAGACAGATTCACGCGTAAAACCACCCAGAGACCCTCCTTGTGTGCAGCATATGTGTTGTAAATAGACTCCATCCTCCTGAGGTATTCAGCAAACCGTATGAAGCGTCTGTTTTTCAGCTGGTGCTAATTCTTCTGAGTCTCTCTCTCTCTCTCTCTCTATCAAAGCCCCAATGTAATTTTATCATCTGTGAAACATTAATGAGAGTGGGGTACCACCATGGATGATGCACGGTTGCAATTTCATCAGAGAAGCAAATGGTTATCAACGGAGGCAAAATATGAGAGCTAACTATTGATTTACCGACAGTAATTACACTCATATAAATCGTTGTCTCACCACAGAGTTCATTACATCAAATAGATGGTGCTGGTTAGCGGTTTCTATATGAACACAGGCTTGAGGGAGATGTCACTAAATTCAGTCAGAAGCACTTTGAAACAGCTTCTGGTTCAACGGCGGCCTTAGCCTTAATTGACCAGCCCATACACCAACTGCAAAGTGGTTAGGTCTGCGAACTCATCTAATGCGTACGGAAGCGAAGTCTCAGACTAAAAGCCTGCCGGGAGGGTCTGGTATACTCCCTCATAGCTCTGAAGGAATACTGATCAACCTGAAATGTTTTTGAAGTGTGTGTGTGTGTGTGTGTGTGTGTGTGCAAGCTTGTGTGTGTGTGTGTGTGTTTGTTCTATATTTTTGTGGCTCTAAATATGTACTTTTAACATTATGACTACGATTTAACATTATGACTATGATTATGACTATGACTTTTAACATTATGTGTGTGCATGTGTGTGTGTGTGTGTCTATCATAAAACAGCATGTTGGAGACTGTGTACATCATTGTTATCTCCAGGGGGCGCAGGGGATTAATTACCCTGAAATGCCATGACAGAGGATCAATGGTGTGTCAACAGAGCTCTATCTCTGCATGAATAGAGAAGAAAACACACAGACAACCAGGTCAAGGCTGAAGCACACAAAATCTGGGATAAGAGCCATTTGCATTTTTTTATGGGGGGGTCAATCATTGTTCAACAAGAGATGGCGCTGTCTCCCAAACAGTAGTGAGACAAGTCTCCCTGTTGGTCGTCACTAGCATCCATCATTTGGCCTGGGCCTTCTGACAGGTCAGAATGAAATGGTTGGCTGGCGGCGGCACTATAAATCAGCCTGTGCCTGGCGGCTGCCTGCCTCTCCTCCTCCTCTCCCGGATTTAAATGGTGCCCAGGCACCACGACGCGCGCCCGTCGCAGCCCTAATGGCCATTCCTTCTCTTTCACCCTCCTGAAACCTGAGCTGGCCGAGACTGGCACCTCTCTGGCCAGTGTTTTTGTCTGGGCCTGGCAGAGCGCCCCAGTCTCGTCTCATCTGCCCGCCACATGGTCTTAAGCCGCATGCAGGCCTCCTCTTAAACAGCTCCACTCCTCCATTGGCTTCTTTAATGCACTTGTCTCGGTGCTGTGGTTATGCCCATGTCTGTTTAAGCTGTTAATTGCTCATCTTGGCTGTCTAATTTGTGGGCCAGTCTTTTCTCTCTCTCTCTCTCTGTCTCTCTCTCTCATGTGCTCGTGTCTACTACGTCTCTTGGTCACTCCAGCTGGCCTCTGGTGTTGACAGACCTCCTGAAGCTGATATCACTTTACTGTAAGAGAGTTAATTTCTGCTCACTCATTGTCTTCAAATGGGCGTGAACACACACAAACACAGAGAGAGAGAGTGAGAGAGAGAGAAAGAGAGAGAGTGAGAGAGGGTGAACATATGACTCACTGAGTCACTGAGGTCACTCAAACAGGGATTGTTTCTTAAATCATCCTACAATGTCAGCCTTTGGTGGTATTTAAAAATAACATTAAACATCTAGACTGTTAAACCAGACAACACCATTCCTGCGGAATAAAAACAGCTAAAAATGGGGTCATCCTCTTCCAAACGCGACAGTGAGACGGTTTACATACTCCTGTCTGCTCGCTGTTTATCGTCTGCGGTCATTATGTTTCCATCTTCCAGGTGAGAGATCCTCTCCGGTACGGTTTGTTAGGAGTCTGGGAGCGAGACAAAAGCGCCCAGTAAGGAAATGAATGTGCTTCGGCAGCAGGGCCTGGCTCTGTCCACATTCCTCCCAACTTAGACAGCAACCTCTGACTCAGACGTGGCCTGTGTAACCTTGAGTCTCCAAAATATAGCCCCGAGATATGACCATGCGATCCCACAGGACAAAAATATAGCCCCGAGATACAACCACACGATCCCACAGGACAAAAATGCCTATTTGTGGCAGTGATGCTAACATTCGCAGGGGCTAGAAGAACTGTGGTGGTGAATTTTAAAGAAAGGGCCAAAATTAGAAAGTGCACTCTGTTGTTTACTTTCGGGTTCACATCAGCAGGGCAGACGTGGAGCTGACTGCCCCCCCCTCTCTCGTGGGCTGTCCTATTCATTTGTTTGTTGATGTTATCACAATAATCTTCTCTCTGTTCTAATTTAATTTTCATTCATTGACACATTGTCAACATTGTCACATCAGGGAATATCTGCTCTGTTATCTGAAACAATTCACGCTCTCTGGTTTTAGCATTACAGGTCAGATTTATGAATAGGAGAGGTGGCTAATCCACTGTGTGTGGGGGGATGCTTTAGGTTTATTCCACCTAATTGAACAAACTTATTTAAATACCATCCTCTCTCTCTCTCTTTCACCTTCTCTCTCCCTCTCTCTCTGTATACATTTGTGAGAGAGAGTGAATGTCCCCTCTGTGTGTGTGTGTGTATGTGTGTGTGTGTGTGTGTGTTGTAAGTGTGAAAATTGTGTATGTGGCCCCCATTCCCATAATGACTTGTTTGTGTGTGTGTGTGTGTGTGTGTGCTAATGCTTCACCGCAAACAGCGCGGCTCTTGATCATTTGGCTCCTCACTTCTCCCAGATCTGTGCTTCTCGTCTCCCATGGTGGAAAGAGCCCGCCACATAAATAGCTCACCACACAAGCCCCATGGACCTAATGAGGCGCAATGGCATCTACTCGTGCGTAAAGATGTTTCTCTATCAGCTTGCCTTTGCATTTCAACCAATTCAATTTACACATTCATAAACTCGCCATCAAAAAATAGAAACGCTGTTAGGCCCGAGAACAACATTTCCGTTTGATCCTGGCTGTCATTTGGGTTGAGTAGCGCTATCATGCCAGCTATCATCTGGGGGAAAACGCTGAGTTGTGTTGTCTTGCCGCAAGCCTGTTTGGAATATTGAAAGAGAAAGGCCTGTCGTGATGTCTAGCTCCGCGCTTTTGTTTTAAGATGACAGCCTTTCAGTTTCCCATGGTTCTCTCTACCTCTTCAACCTAAGATTCTCCCTGGCGTCGTGACTGAAGGATCTCATCAGGCGTCCGTCAATGGGGAGAAAGGAGAAAGAAAAACAAACCCCTCTGTGTTCAAACAGCGCCTGCGTCAGCTTGTTGTGAGACACATCTAGGCCTTCTCCTTGAGCTGAAGCGTGATGTACACTTGCTTTCACGCCATTTCACACATCAGTAATCTGTTGTTGGCTGGCTTGGCTACGCAGTGAGATGTTTATAAAGAACAATCTCTCATTGTGTTACAGTGCGCCTGTTTGTAAACATCGTTGGACTTGTTTGTTTTTCAATTTAATGCGATGTGGGCCTCCCCGCCACTGTGTGTGTGTGTGTGTGTGTGTGTGTGTGAGAGAGAGAGAGAGAGAGAGAGAGAGAGAGAGAGAGAGAGAGAGAGAGACTGCTTTCAAACCCGAAAAACATCTGTTAATTAAAGTGCACACCCTTATAAAAGCCGGATGCAATATAAACAAATTAAATTCAAATGTCAATTGAAACGTAAAGCTCGGTATAGTAGGCTACAAATGACAGATGCGAGGCCGTCGTTCCCTGGCAGTCTCCTCCCTCCTGGTGACATCAGTAAGTTGTGCTGGCTGCCTGTAACACAGTCTGCCCAAGTCTTACAGAGGGGGAACAACCGAACTACTCAACTCGAAGGTCTTGTCTTTTTTTGGATGAGTTTTAAATCGCCTGTATGCTAATGCAAAAAACAAGTGAGTTATTAAGGTCTATTGCGTGTTCGTGTGCGTATTTTTACATATGCCTTTGGAAGTGTGGCTTTATATTTGTTGTGGAGTCGCTCTCGTTGTCATTGAGAGCGGCAAGCAAGAGAGCTCATGAGCCGGGATAACCCCTGAAGAATGTGAACCGCTGACATTCTAACTGTTATGAGGTTCAACGCCTTAATGATGTGACAATCGATAGCATTTTCATAGTTTATTTCTACCGATTGTACAGTCTTTGAAAAGGTGTTACGCTTTAAACTTTAATGAGGAAAGCAGAAGTTATAGACCGAGAAAATGGTAATTGAACTGGGCAAACGCGTTGGAAATGGCCGTGGTAGGCTACTTATTCAGTGGGTTTTGCGCTCCAACAAAATAGCATAGCGTGCACCTTTCTACATCTTACAAGCGGTGTCTTTAAAAATCTTTGGGTGGTTGTTATGTGTTCCCGAGTAAAGGCTAGGCTACCTAGGTAGATGGGTGATTCTCGCCGTTGTTTGGCAGGCTATTGGTTTTGTATTTGCCGTTATAGATGAGGTGTAAGACTGTAAGGACCTCTCAATTATTCAGGGAATACGTGAATTGGTTGACGGGGTTCTGTGAGTTCCGAACGAACAGCATCTAGTTGTTCTAAGCTTTCTCAGTCCTTATATCGAAGTCGTTATATTGAAGTATTAGGCATTGTTCTCACAAAACTGTGTAGCCCATTTTCGGGAACGTCCATTCCGATGTCGATGTCCAGAGCTATTTGATGGAAAATGAAGATTGACACCCAATTTCTATGTTTAAAGGTGCGCATTAGTAACGGTCATCTCGTGCCTGGTCATAGGTGCCCCCCTCCTCCTCCTCCCTCTCTCAGCCGACATTCCATTCAGATTTGGAAAGCTGTGTAACTATGACCCGGACTATATCAGGACCCCCGGCAGGGTATCCTCAACAAACCCTTGCAGACGACATAACCAACATTCCATTGGCTTTCTTCAGACTCACCAAAATGCAGAAACTATGGAAAAGAATGAGGACAAATGTTAACGCACAGAGTACAAAGTACGGCGTGTGTCCGTGATAACTTCGTGCGGTCTGGGCGCTTAATCTTTACTCTCGCAGTAGAAACGACGGCCGTCTAAGCATAAGTATAAATGGCTACAAAGTTTGGTTTTGAACAAGTGCCCGCTGTAACCTCCGGGTTGCTTTCCGCGCAGCTAACTCAGCGTCAGAAACTCGCCAAATACGGCCACAGGATACTGTAAATGACTGGTGGCTATATTGAGTGTATCTTTGTGTGTGTGTGTGTGTGTGTGGGTGGGTGGGAGGAAAGGAGGAAGAGAGGTCAAGGGGGCTGCCAGAAATCACTTCACACTAATGGGATCACTCTTCTCTCTGTCTGAAAAATGAGTTCCTGTCTTTTGATGAGATGACTAGAAGTAATCATTAGTCATTGCAGATCCCAGATCAGCAGGCTTGTGAAAGCTTGTGAAACATTTATTTAAAAATGTTTAAATGTTCACAACATTGAGTGTTTCTGGAAGAGTCCTTCTTCACTGTTAAATGAAGGGAAATGGAGGATGAGAGGACTATTCGTACTGCTTCCGTACTATCCACAGTAAAGCTATTTTGGCTTTTCAGTAGCTTTCCATTAGGAAGATAAAAAGTGCATTGTTGTGCAATTAAAAGTGCTCTGGAGGAGATGAGACATGAGCTAACAGATGTGGGAGATATGGGACACTGAAGCTAGCAACCTCTCAAATAGGGTGAGCATTATTCCAAAGTCACCCTGTGCATGTGTGTGTGTGTTTGTGTGTGTCTGTTTGAGTGTGTGTTTGTTTGAGTGTGTTTCATTCATAACCTCGCATTTCCTCTTTTTTTCGGTGTGGGTGAACTCCACGGACGGGGTCTATGTGTGTGTGTGTGTGTCCGTCCTTCGTGTGGGATCAGGCCCTGAGGACAGACAAGAGTGGGTCGTCCAGTTGGAGGATTTCAGGCTTATCAGATGACCTTCCTCGCATTGATCACTTGCTGACCGGCAGAGGGGAGCTTCGCGGGGGCTGAGGCCGACTGCCGGCCTTTCCAGACAATTCTGCATCTGCCTGTTTTTGTATACGACCAGAGAGAATATATTAGCACTCAATGTGTAAAGACTACAGTCTGTGAGCAGGCTGATATTAAATTCCTCTGCAGCCTCTGGGTTGAGGGAGGGGGTGCAGCTGGAGGGTCTGTAGGAGTCGCAGGAGAGGCAGGGGAGGGGATGTTAGGGTGGTTTGGGTTATGGGATATTATGAAAGACTGAGGAATCCAAGGCTGGTGCTCATCAAAGTCGGCATTCCCTTTGCTGTTCCTCGTCTCCCCCAAAATGTTTCCTGCCAAGGAGCCCCCTCTTGATACCCCCGTCCACCCCTATGTCCTCCCCTCCAGCCCCCCACCCCCATCCCTTACGACCTCCTCTCCTGCGACCTCTAAGAGTATGTCTCTGTAATCACCCGGCCGGGGTCCGTATTAAGAGATTGGCTTGCTCTCTCCCCTCCCCTCTTATCCTCCTCTCTCTCTTCATCGTGTGCACTAAATAGCTTAGGTTCATGTCATGTTCAAACAACAGGGGACACTCGGCAATATTTGCGCCCCACATTCCCCCATGGCACCCCAGTGCCAACCTGCAAATGTTAAGCCTTTCCTTGGGTGAGTGTTCTTTATTGGAAAAAGGGAGGGGGTGGGGGTTTTGCGTGCTATCCTGGATTACATTAATTGAATCACAATGGGTGGTGAATATACACACCGTATGCACCCAGTTGTGAAAGCTTAATACTTTAATACTGTGATAAGCAAGGAGGCTGTGTACTGCATGCATAGTTTTGGTTACAGTAAACAGTCATTATATTGTCTAGAGTCACTGGTGCAGCTCCTGCTGTGAGTGGCTTGTCCAGCTCGCTGGTCTGTGTGTGTCATTCTGGACAGCGGTAGCTTGCTTGTTACATAGGAGACCTCAAACAGGCAGAGCCAGACTAGATGGAAGCCTAGACTAGAAGTACTTTGTTAGCTATTGCCATGGGGAACACAAACACAAAATGTGCAAAGTTTTGGAGGAGAGAGTCTGTCTGATATTCTGTTTTGAACATTCAGCAAAAGACGTTTCCTGCTGATAAATATTTTAGGTTTTTACACAAAGTGGCATTCCCGCTGAAAAGGCGAGGTGTCTGTCAGGGACCGTCTGGCGTCTTGGTTTTGAAATATTCAGATGATTGAGTGATCACTGACGAGGGGATTGTCTTGATTTCATCTTCACTCTTTCCCGTTTACATGCCACGCAGCTAGGGAGATGGAGACGGCCCATGGGACGGCAAATCTGCTTCATGTGTCTCTGATCTGGTGTTTTGCAGCTTCTCAGAGACATCAGTGCAATGTGCACTTTGTGGTTTGAGCACCTCTCTCTCCCCCCCTCTCTCTCTCTCGTCTCAACTGATGCAGTTCAAGTGAATCACTTCCACATGGCAGTGGTGATGACATCAGCACTGAGGCGCTTTGAGGAGCAGGAGGGGAGTGGACGGTAGATTCCTGATGCGTTGGCTCACCTCAGCCTGCGTTTGCTGCTTGGCTCTAGGCTCTGACTGCCCGTCTGGTGCACAGCAGTATAATAATTAGGTTTCGCTCTCCGGGGCCTTGGTGGGGTCACACATGGTCAGGCCTCCTCTCCTCTTCTCTCTCTCTTTTCTCTCTCTTCTTTTGCTCCCTCTTTCTCCTCTCTCCCTCTCTTTTCTCTCTCTGAAATCTCCCTCTTTCGTCCTCTCCTCTTTTCTTCTCCTCTATTCTTGATTGCTATTTGACTCAATCAGTCTTTGCTCTTATTTCTCTCTCATCAGTTTCTCCTGTTATCTTTCTTTCCCTCATATTCTCTCTCTCTCTCTCACACACACACACACACACACACTCACACAATAGCCCTAATTCCCCAATGCCCTCTTGCGCTGCAGTGAAACTCATCTCCTGTAACTCTGAGGATGGTTGATTACTTGCAGGCCAAAGCACACACACACACACACACACACACACACACACACATACATACTCATACAGGCCAAAGCACACGCGTGCGCACACACACACACACAAACATACAGATACAGGCCAAAACGGACACACGCGGCAACGGCATGTGCACATGCACACACGCACACACACACACACACACACACACACACACACACACACACACACACACACGCATCCAGTTATTTTATTCTGATATCTTCATACAAGAGACACACACACATACACATGTAGACACAGTGTACACCACATAGATGCAGAAATAGAATGTTTACACACACACAGAGCAGATATACATCCAATGTGCATACACACATTTTCTGCATGTTTGCTCATGCATGTTGAAGGAAAAGCACACATGCTTGTATTGACATTGACACACTAGGGCAACTCCAGCACCCACACGCGCACACACACACACACACACACACACACACACACACACACACACAAACACACACGCACACACATACGCACACACACTGGCACACTTGGGCAAACTTGCCAGTACGCACACACTGTGGCCACTGGAGGTAAGAAATGCTAAGTTAGCAATTTGCCTCAGCCCAGGGAAACAGAGGTGCGCTAACAAATATGTCAACTATTCTCTTTCCCATCTGTGGACTTGGCAAGAGAAACAAAGAGCCAGAGAGATGGAAAGAGAAACAAGATGTATTTGTCCTCATCACTTCAAAAAATGCCCTAGCTCATCATTTTCCATTGTACAAATTTGCGGTGTACGATTTCATAATGAACAGGAACTCGATGCTGGCTTAGCTGCGCTAATCCTTTGCCTAAAATCATCAGAGTCCCGTTGTTAGGGAGGGCATTCAGCGAGGTATGAATAAAACTCGGCTGCTCCCCCGGTGTCTCCAACAGTGCGAGCAGGACGGCATGGGTGCGCACCAGGGGCGCTGCGGATTACTGCCAGCCCTTAATGCCGCCGGGGGAAACTGCAGCTAAGCTAAAGCTAATGAAGAAGTTTTTTTTCTTTTTGCTGCTGCTGCTGCCGCCCAGGCGTGCAGCGCAGAGTCGTGGAGCCGGCCTCCAGAACAGCTTTATTAATTTAGCCTCAGCTTTTGTTGGAGCCAGATTTCTAATCCCCTGCACAAGTCAGGCTCAGTGTGTGATCACTCATTTACATTTGCCTTGGTCATTTAGCAGATGTTCTAGAACAGTGTGCTGTACTGTGTGTAGGACTAGGAGACATTTTTATCAGGACTCGTGTCCCCTGGGATGTGACCCCATGACCTTGGTGGTTGTGGCACCGTGCTGTACCCATTCAGATACAGAAGCCTATAGCCGTAGTATCACACATATGGTCATTCTAACGTCCAGTCAGCTGTAGAAAGTGCTGAACAAGCTTTGCTTTGATCTCACTGTACATGACATCACTGAAAGATTCAGAGCATTAAGTGTTTAGTTACTGATTTCCAAAGTATCAACATTTACCAAGAAGGATCACGTTTGTTCATTTTACAGGCTGTTCTGTAGCAGAAAGTGCTGAGCAAGCTTTTCCTGTATCCTCTCTGGGTGCATGACATCATTGAAGGCTTCCTGATAAGCCTGGTGATTCGTCCTCGTCTTATTGCATCTGACAGCTGTTCAATAAGTCTGTTTCATACAGGGTTAGTTTTCCCACAAACCCTTTTTCCTTTTGGGTAGCCGTGGCCTACTGGTTAGCACCTCGGACTTGTAACCGGAGGGTTGCCGGTTCTGAACCCCGACCAGTAGACACGGCTGAAGTGCCCTTGAGCAAGGCACCTAACCCCTCACTGCTCCCTGAACGCCGCTGTTGATGCAGGCAGCTCACTGCGCCGGGATTAGTGTGTGCTTCACCTCACTGTGTTTACACTGTGTGCTGTGTGTGTTTGTTTCACTAATTCACAGATTGGGATAAATGCAGAGACCAAATTTCCCTATAAGTATATATACTTATATACTTATATATATATATATATATATATATATATATACTCTGTGAGGAGAGCCCTACAGATGGAGAGCAGTGATAGGTCAAATGACTTGGCTGCCTATGTCACCCCTGACATAGGCACTAATATTTGCCTGGGTGGTACTAACTCTGCTTCCAAGTCTGGCTCCAGTGGTCCATTGTGGGAAGAAAAGCCTTTAAGCCTGAAGCTGGTGTGTGTGCCTGTGTGTGTGTGTGTTTGTGTGTGTGTGCGTTATTGAACAGGATATGACCTCCCCAATTTGATTTATCAGGACTATTTCCCTCCCGAGGCACTGTTCGCCATTCCTGCATTTCGCCATCACTCACGGTGTCCCGGGCGGTCCCAGGATTCCCGTAAATAACTCCTGTCCTTTTATTACATTAAGCGTATTATTTACACCCCGCTTTTAATGATGCAATTAATATTCTGGCGCTTTAAGTGAGGGCGAAAGGACAGAGTTGATATAAGTTAATAAGCTATGATGAAATGAATGGTGAAAAGATTGAGATGAATGCTCTACTGATGCAAGTGTAGTGGCGTGACGGCGTTTTTATTTCTGCCCACTCATCGGAGCTTTGCTGAAGGATTTCGCTTGAAGTTTCCAGCTCTGTTTGCAGCCAGAGTAGAGAAGAGAATTGCTGGAAGGCACCGAGGAGAGTGTTTTAATAACTGCAATCCCGAAGGTCTTGTGATATCTTTCCCCTTGTCCTCAGCACACTCTCAGGCCCATGAACTTTATTTTTACTTTTACGAGCTTGGTGGCGTTATTGAGTAGGGAGCTTGAGAGATCTCAAACGACCCGCTATGGCACACAGACGGGTTTTTTTGTATACAGAGTAAAACAAGAGACTCTCACCCACTTCTGAGATTGGAAAAGAAGAGCATCAGATCAGAGTCAAACTTTTAAAAAAAAAGTTGGTGACAAATGGGTGATAGTCTGCCTCAGCCTCCAATTTATCATGTCTTGTCAGGCCAATCATTGGATTAATCTATAAACAACTTCATCTGCGGTCGCTAGCTCCTCTCCTTCAGGGACCCAGGAGTCGTTACGCATCTGACAGGCGATGGAGAGTCTTTAAGAGTGGGGAGGGGACATCATATTGGAGCAAGTCACCGACGGCATCGTTGTGGGTTTGGCAGCACCGAACCATGCAGTCGCCAGCCGCACAATTCCCCCCGCTGAGAGTTAGTGCCCAGGGAAGCGAGTCTTACTGTACTGCACCACGGGCCCTGGGGAGACATCATCAGGGGTCTGGGCCACCGAGTGACTACTCACAACACTTGTCATGTTTGGTGGTGGTGGCCACGGCAACAGGGGGCAGCCTGGGTTCTCACAGCAAACGAGCTGTCCCATGAGTTAGGCAGATGGCCTGAATTATGGATTAAGCCTAAAAGCAGAGGAGAGCACTTTTTTGGCAGAGATGGGAGAGATAAAGGCAAAATTATATTTTTTGACCCAGTTCAAGCCTGCTTTTCAGGATACACTGGGGTAATACATGCGCACATTAGCAGCATGACATCCCAATTACAAAGAAAACATGTATGTGTCAATCGAGATATGTCTTGTCTGTTTTCTTATCAAAATTTATAATGTATCCGTATAATTTATTTATCTTAAGGGGCTGCAGAAACATGCATAAATACTCGGTTGAATCTAGGCCGTAGTTTAGATCAGCAGCAGTGCGCTGTCTCGCTTCCCTGCCTGAAAGTACAGAAGAGAAATCTTTACAGTGCGATAGATAGTTGTAGGATTAAGTCTTCCCCACCCAGCGCAGAGAAGCCCCCGGGGATTATTTTCCTGCACTGGATCATTTCATATCATCTCCGTCTTCAGATGGAATACATCAAAACAGCAAATGTTTTTTTTTTTTGCTTTTGGTGTCTGGGATGGCTTATACTCTTCACACAAATCGAAACAGAACAGCCACAAATCAAACTGTTTTCCATCTCACAATATTTTCTAAAAACTGTGAATGGGACACCAGTGGCTTAAGTGGACCCATATTGGGTCTTTGATGAAGATGGCTGTTATCTTCAGGCCCTGGAGATATGCCTTGCAGGCCCTTATCTAAGCGCTTTTTTTCTTTAAAAATTACATTTTTTGGTATTTCTTAGCTACTGAAATTTTAATTCATATACTGGATGCCCTCGTCTCTCTGCCTCCGCCTCAGACTTGCATACTCTACTGATCTGAGCAGCCTGGCTCACTGAGTCCACTTCACTCTACTTCAACACACACACACACTCCACACACACACATGCACACTCCACACACACACGCAAACACACACACACACTTCACACACACACACACACACACACACACACAAACACAAACATGCACACACACAGGCACACACACACACACACACACCCCACCCACGTCACATCATATGATGAAAGTTCCCCGGTTGCCTCCGTACGGGACAGATTTACGGCCTCTCCTGCCGTCTGGCCGGCCTCAGTAATCATGCGTAGAGGCTACAGCCCTATGCGTCTGAGCCAAGCATATGCTTACCTTAAGAGGCCATAAAACAGAACAAGAGTGTTACAATGGCCCCCTGCCTGTACATCATACAGCCTCAACACAAAAGTGTCCTCTTGATAGAACATCTCTCAGCCTTCCTCTCTGTCTGTCACTCTCTCTCCCTCTGTCTCTCTATCACTCTCTGTTTCTGTCTCTCTGTATCTCTCTCTCTGTCTCCACCTCTCTCTCTAGCGATCCTATCTATGAATCTGTCTACTGTGTTTGTCTTTCTGTGTCCCCACCCTGATTGTCTTTCTCTCTCTGTCTCTCTCTGTTAACATTGGCCATAATTGTAATGTCATTCATAGCCTCCCTGGCCCGGATTGTGTGACATGTTGTTAAGTTAATACCTAGGCTGAGACTTGTATTAGCAACTAATACGGAGACATGTGCACGGTACTTGTAAGTGTACTCAGTAGAGATTTCATAACTAATGCACGTCCTCTATAAGGATCTGTGTGACAACAATAGCATATCTCAGCTAAACTCTGAAACACATGTGATGTTCACTTTAGGCCTGAAGCTGGTGTATGTGTGTGTGTGTTTCAGCTAAGCTCTGTGGGTGTTTGGCCATGGCCTGGCGTGTGTGACATGTGATGTTCACGTTGGGGATGAACTGTGTGTGTGTGTGTGTGTGAGTATGTTTCAGCTCTGTGCTGCTGCAGTGCCGTGGGGGGTCCTCTCTCGAGTCGTACTTTGATGTGCCCGTATCCCCGGGACCACCCCAATTAAGACACACGCCAGATCAGGGGACAGGGAGATGAATGTATAATACTTAATACTATATTCTACTCTGGTATCTCTCCTTAACGATGCTCCTACTAGTGCAAGATGTCTCACAGGATATCGCTGTAAAGCGATGGCAAACATTTACCGTATTTATGTTCACAAGCTGGTCAAAAGAAACGCCATGTGTGTGTTAAGCAGAGATGCATTCTTGAAATGTCTGGGTGCTGAGTGTTGTGTAGTCGAGTTCCACACACTCCGACAGTCACAGTGCTCTTGAGAATGTGACATTTTTAGCATTGCAAGGACTCAGGCATTCCAGGAGGTGGTGGTGTGTGTGTGTGTGTGTGTGTGTGGGGGTTGAGTTCCCCTGAGGCAAGGGCATTGGGAAGCACATGGGTATTTATCATTCTCTTTTTAGGAGAACCTTGACTTACGGTGCCCTGGGGCTACCAATGCTCCCTAATTGAAATTCTGTGGCAATGTTGCCTTATTTTCTTGATGAAATTCGACAGAGAAATGACAGATGCTGGAAATCAAAATGAGCCTCCTGGAAACATACCTGGAAGGCATCCAGCGTTTAGAAAAAAATCTCTTCTTGGCCATGGAGCAGGACACCCTATAACAACCCCCTGTGTTCATATTGGATTTTTATATGGATATTGTCATTGGCATGAAGCTCTGTTTACAAGTGCCGGAAGTGCAATACTGCTCCCTCTTAAAATGTTGTCATGGAGGATGTTCAGAGATGGTGAGACCTTGAAAGGCAATTTAGAAGAGTAACTGCCTATGTCAAATCTGACCACATTGCCTTCCCTCACCCTATAGGATGCACTTGTCCTTGTCAGCAGGCCTGTTATCTGTGGGCTAGTCAATTATGTTTTTCTTTCAAATGTTTTGTATTGTTTGTGTGTTTGTGTGTGTGTGTGTTTGTGTGTGTGTTTGTGTGTGTGTGTGTGTGTGTGTGTGTGTGAGAGAGAAAGAGAGAGAGAGAGAGAATGATGTGGAGAGAGAATCTGATGTGGACAGACAAGACTTATTAACAGGCTTCATGTCGGTACACCCTGACATGCTGCTGATTATTTATCACAATGGCCTTTTGTGTGTGTGTGTCTGCAGGTGAAATGGAGAGTCACCAATGACTGATGCGTATTTGCTAAGAAATGGGAAAGTAGCGTTACCAGGGCTACCACCACTATGGCCGCCCACCGAATCAGAGTGACCAACAACAACAACATTCTTCCACGCTGCAAGTCAGAGGGAACGCTCATCGACCTCAGCGATGGCGTGTCAGAGGCTACTCTCACAGATGTCAAAGGTCAGTGTGTGGATGATGCGACAGTAACAAGAATCAGAATCAGAAGTATTAGTATACAGGAAGAAGATTGTTTCTGGCTGCTGGTGTCATTCCAGCTTTAAAGGCAATATACAGACAAAATACAATATAGGCAATGTATAAAACAAACAATATATACAATGTACAGTACTCAGATAATGGTCATATTGTTTAGGACAGTATTAAAGTAATATGTATCTTTAAACAAGCCAAACAAAGAGCATAGAGTGCCCAAAGTCCTTTTAGGCAAGTCCCTCCACTCAGCGGCCATATTGCAACGCATTTTGGGGACTTATCAGGCATTTATTTCAGGCAGAGCTGCCCGTGTATGTGTAGACGACTGCCATGTTTGTGTTATGAACCCCATACATTTCTATGGGAGATTCTTTCAGTGCTGTGTCTCCTCATTAGAAAGTCTCTAGTGCACTGTGCTATTGCAGCATGTAGGACAATGTGATGTTTTATATCTAACCCATCTCATGACCCATCTCAGTGGGTCATGAGTTTGGTACGTTCAACTGTGTGCTGCACAGCACCACTCAAAAATGTTCTCTTGATTTACAAATATTATGCCCCAAAAGAACAAGTAATCTTGCATAATAATCAGACCATGTAATGAGGATGTTGATATCATCAGTCGCTGTCTTTCAGAGAGAGCATTCAGCGTCATTCAAAGGTGACATGAAAATTAATCAAATCCGTCGTTAACATTAATGAGGCGCTACAACTGAGGGAGATTTCAGTTACTGGCACATTTAATCTGAGATTAAATGATTATTAATTTCAACAAATTCATACAGTCAGGAATGTTTGCATAAAGATGTACAAAAAAAACAAAACATCACTGAGTACAAGTTACTTAAATATTTTTATTTGATTATATATTTAAATTTATCCTAAATAATAATTATTAATAAACATTGCTTATAATGTTTTAGTGACATTTGTGGTTTATTTGTTTGAGTTGATCATTAAGCATGGCAGAAAATTGTGTAATGTTAGTTTATGTGTGAGTTATTGATGGGGTTTTTTCCTTCAATATTTGACTGTAAAATAAAGAGTGACTAATGGTTTATTCTCATGTTTGACCATAATGTGTTAAGTGTTACTATTGTTTACTAATGGTTTACTAATAATTTAGTAATGGTTTACTAATGGTTTATTCTCCTGTTTTCAGTGCCTTCTCCCAGTGCCTTACGCTTGGACACATCGGCCTCCTTCGGAACGGCACGAGAGGTGGTGGCCATCAAGGATTACTGCCCATCCAGCTTCACCACACTGAAGTTCTCCAAGGGCGACCACCTGTACGTGCTGGACACGTCCGGCGGGGAGTGGTGGTACGCCCACAACAACACGGAGATGGGCTACATCCCCTCCGCCTATGTCCAGCCCGTCAGCCACCGCAACTCTTCGCTCAGCGACAGCGGCATGATAGACAATCTCGGGGACGTGTCAGAGGAGGGGGCCAGGGAGCTGGACCTCCTTGGCGAGTGGAACGGCGTAACCCTGACGCCCTCACTGCCTTACAGTTGCAACCCTTTCTCCGCCATGCGTTCGTCCACCAATCCTTTTCTCAACGGGTCAATGCAGGGGCTGCTGCTGGACCAGAACGTCCAGGAGAAGGCCAACCAGCGCAACGCCATGGACTTACTGCTCTTTGACAATTTTGCACCTTCCCCATCCCCATCCGCCACCAGCACGATCACCAACACCACCACCACCGCCATGACCAATGGACACAGCAATAGCATCTTTGACCACACGCCTATCAGCCCGAACATGGAGGCCTTGGGGATGCTCCGCAAAGACAACCCGTTCTTCCGGAGCAAAAGGTCCTACAGCTTATCGGAGCTGTCCATCCTTCAGTCTCAGTCCAGCGCCCGCTGCCTTCCAACGGCTTCTTCAGTGGCCTCAAGGCGCCCTCGCCCGAGCAGTTCCAGAGCCGGGAGGACTTCCGAGCGGCTTGGCTGAACCACAGGAAGCTGGCCCGCTCCTGCCACGACCTGGACTCGCTGGGCCAGAACCCCGGATGGGGCCAGACGCAGCCCGTGGAGACCAACATCGTTTGCAGGCTGGACAGCAGCGGCGGAGCGGTCCAGCTCCCCGACACGCACATCAGCCTCCACGTCCCTGAGGGTCACGTTGCCCCCGGCGACACGCAGCAGATCTCCATGAAAGCCCTGCTGGACCCTCCTCTGGAGCTCAACAACGACCGCTGCTCCACGGTCAGCCCCGTGGTGGAGATCAAGCTCAGCAACATGGAGGTGAAGTCCTTCGTCACGCTGGAGATGAAGGTGTCTGTGGAGGTCAAGAAGGACCGGACGCACCTGGCGGAGGTGCTGTGTGTACGCAGCGACTTCAAAGAGGGCCCGTACGTGCCCGTCCCCCAGGCCTACATCTACAGCGACACGGTGCAGGTCCAGCTGGACAATCTGGAGCCCTGCATGTACGTGGCCGTCGTGGTCCAAGCCCGGAACGGCTCCATCAGCTCCACGGTCTGGGAGCACATGGCGAAGAAGTTGACTCTGGGCTTGTACGGGCCCAAACACATCCACCCGTCGTTTAAAACGGTGGTGGCCATCTTCGGCCACGACTGCGCCCCAAAGACGCTGCTGGTGAGCGAGGTGGGGAAGCAGGTCCAGGCGTCGGCCCCGCCTGTGGCCCTCCAGCTCTGGGGGAAGCACCAGTTCGTGCTCAACCGTCCCCAGGACCTGCAGATCGGGATGTACTCTAACATGTGCAACTACGAAGTGAAGGCCAACGAACAGGCTCGGTCAGTGCGGGGCTTCCAGGTGAAGCTGGGCAAGGTGAGCCGGCTGATTTACCTCATCACGTCGCGCAACGCCGACGACATCGCCGACTTCACGCTGCGCGTGCAGGTCAAGGACGACCAGGACTGCATGCTGGCCCAGTTCTGCGTCCAGACGCCCCAGCCGCCGCCCAAGACCAACGTGCGCTCCAACGGTCAGAGGAGGTTCCTGAAGAAGAAGGAGGTGGGGAAGATCATCCTCTCGCCCCTGGCCATCACCACCAAGTACCCGCAGTTCCAGGAGCGCTGCATCACCAACCTAAAGTTCGGCAAGTTGCTCAAGACGGTCATCCGCCAGCACAAGAACCAGTATCTGCTGGAGTACAAGAAAGGGGACGTTATCGCCCTGTTGAGCGAGGAGCGGATCAAGCTGAAGGGACAGCTCTGGACCAAAGAGTGGTATATAGGATATTATCAGGGAAAGACGGGTCTCGTGCACGTCAAGAACGTTCTGGTCTTGGGGAAAGTCAAGCCCATCTACTTCTGTGGGCCGGACCTGACCACGACGATTCTGATGGAGCAGATTCTGAAGCCGTGCAAGTTTCTCACGTACATCTACGCATCCGTGCGGACGGTGCTGATGGAGAACGTGGGGAACTGGCGCGCGTTCGCCGACGCTCTGGGATACGGGAACCTCCCCCTGACCTTCTTCTGCCGGTCGGAGCTGGACAGTGAGCCGGAGAGAGTGGCCTCGGTTCTGGAGAAACTCAAAGAGGACTGCAACAACCTGGACATCAAGGAGCGCAAGTCCTTTCAGAAGGAGCTAATGTCTGTAAGTAAACACTGTTCTTTTGTATGTTTGTTTATGTGTGTGTGTGCATTTAGTCCTTCAGCTCAGTACGCACTCAGCACAGTCCATTTGACCTTAAGTGTCCTGTGTTAGTTCTGTCCATCCGTCTTGTGATATAAGGCTGCTGAGCATCTCTCTTGTCTTGCGTTTGTGTCCATCACTCCGCGGAGTGGCTTTTGGGAGGCTAACGCTGATTAATGCTGTGGTGGATGGAGGGGGAGCAAGTGCGGGCTGCTTCTGATGAGAGTGCACTTAGCTTGGCCACTGCCACCCTTTCATCTGGGCGGCTGCTGCTGAGGGGGCTTAAAAACTCAGCCAGCCCAACTTCCTCTCATGCTTCAATCGCTGGGCCTACACACACACACACATACACACAGAGGCAAACACACACAGAGGCAGACACATACACATTGCAACCACCGAAGCCTACACTCACACTCACATTTAAGCACACACACACACACCGAACACATAGACACACACAGCACATATATGCACACTCCACCTTCCTGAGAAAGGAGAACAGGCATTAGCATATCACACGCACACAGGCCACTTGCAATAATGACGTAAACCTCTCTGGAGTGCACCCACGGAAGACGAGAGGCATGCTTCAGGGCTCGTGCGCGCGAAGACGAAGGAAACGTTTAAGAGCGTGACAGGCACCATCAGCAAGGGCTGACATTTAGATTTGGCTACTTCGCAAATGCTATTATCCAGCGTGACAGCCTGGTGAATGACCGAACAGAGCATCTGCGTGTCAGAATGCTCCCCACACACACACACACACTTAGAGGTGCAGTTGGTGTTCGTAA
>NC_063211.1:20032883-20037883 GCF_017589495.1 Alosa alosa | reverse complement strand
CCTCCTCTGTCTCCTCCTCTCCCATTTCTGTGTATGTGTTATGTGAGATGGGCTTTGTGAAACCTCCACCCAGGTGGAGGGTGGTGTGATGACCGTTGTGTGGCCCGCTGAGCTGAGCTGAGCTGAGCTGTAGAGAAGCAGATAGCCACTGCCCTCGCTGCTCCCCTCCACCGCTGCGTAAGGACAATTTCAGCCGCCAGTCCCCACTGACAGGTCGACTCCAGAATGCCACTGCACATCTGCCAATCGACCCCATTTGGCAGCGTATCACTCACTGTTTGTGTGTGTGTGTGTGTGTGTGAGAGAGAGAAAGAGAGAGAGAGAGACGGAAATATAGAGAGTGAGGTATTAAGCTCTCCCATCATTGGAGTCAATTGGATGGGGTTGATGTGTGAGGCTGGTCGCTAGGGATACTGGTTGCTCGGGCCCTCTGGTCATTCAGATGGTAATGCGTTCCATCCCTCCCCATCTCCGAGAGGTCAGCTCAAATATCAATCAATTTAAAACTGCAGAATTGGTGCTCGGAACAGTGTGTATAGGAGTGCCTCTGTCTGTGTGTGTGAGTGTATTTGCGTATAGGTGTGCTCTTCTGTGTGTGTGTGTGTGTGTGTGTGTGTGTGAGAGAGAGAGTATCTGATACGCTCTATGCATTCGTTCTGATATCAGATGCAGTCCTTCACATCGTACCAAGACACACACAGGCCATTCTAAAGTCTTTCCTAAACCATTCCATTTCCTCCCTGATGTGATGTGTGTGTGTGTGTGTGTGTGTGTGTGTGTGTGTGTGTGTGTGTGTGTGTGTGTGTGTGTGTGTGTGTGTGTGTGTGTGTGTGTGTGTGTGTGTGCGCGCGCCCCGGCTCCCACCTCAGGACCGACACATATTTATTAGATGGAGCAGAGATGGAGTGGTTCGTCTCAAGGCGGTGACAGTCTTTTCACAGGCAGCCGCGCCCTCTGATAACTGTGTGTGTGTGTGTGAGTGTGTGACAGTTTAGTCACTCCTCGCCATGCCAAGCCTCAGCTGAGTGTGTATGTGTGTGTGCATGCAACGAAGTACCATTCCAGTAAGGGCAGGTGTTGGCCATGGAGGCGTTGCATCATCTGTTAATGCAAACAGAGCTAGGTGCTAAATGCTGGGTGCGCAGGCATAGAGAGAGCAGGGACCAGTGTGAATGTGTGTGTGTGTGTGTGTCTGTACACACACGTGTGTGTGTGTGTGTGTGTGTGTGTGTGTGTGTGTGTGTGTGTGTGCGAGTGAGTGTGTGTGTTTGTGTTAGTGTGTGTGTGAGTGTGAGTGTGTGGGTGTGTTTGTGTGTGTCTGTGTGTGTGTGTGTGTGTGTGTGACCGGGTGCCCTGCCTTGTGCCTGAGCGTGCCCTGACAGCCTGGCACTGTGTGGGCCCTGCAGCATGCCAAGTGAGGCGGCCGGAGCTGGAGTCAGCTCACTGGCCAGAGACAGTTTATTCAGCCGTCCCTCACACAGATGGTGCAGTGCATCTATGTGTGTGTGCGTGTGTGTGTCTCTGTGTCTCTCTGTTTGTGTGTGTGTTTGTGTAGACAGAGTGTGTGTGTGTAGAGAAAGTGTGTGTGCATGTGTTGTGGGGGTGTCAGGGTGAACAGGGGTGGCCTGTTTTATTTTTAGTCGTTGTTACAGTGTTAATGGCAGTCCCTGAATCAGCTCCCCGGGGTTCATTAAAGCTCGGTCACGCTCGGGCCAGGTGTCCTGATGACTCGGGCATCTCTGGAATGTTCCATTGCAGCCGCACTGTGCGGTGAGCAACAGCTGCGGAATGCAGGAGTCTACTGGACGGTCTGGACGCCAGAGATACGGGAAATAGAGGACTGACTGCCATCGGAGATTCTTAAGACATCTAGTGGAATGATAATAAGCAGGTTGAAATATGCCTCTCTCGCTTGCACTCTCTCTCTCTCATTTCCACTCTCTTCCTCTCTCTCTCTCTTTTCCCCCTCTGCCTCTCTTTTTTCTCTTCCTCTCTCTCTTCCTCTCTCATTCCACTTACTTTTTCTCTCTCTCTCTCTCTCTCTCTCTCTCTCTCTCTTTCTTTCGCTCTCTCTCTTCGTTCCTCCCTGCCAATCACTGCCCCTGCCATTTCTCTCCATGTCTCTCTTTCTATCTGCATCTTCATATCTCTTTCCAGTTTTCACTCTGCATGCCTCTCCTTCCTGTCCTCCCCCATCCCGCTCATGCCCATCTCTCCTTCTTTCTCTCTCTCTCTCTCTCTCTCTCTCTCTCTCTCTCTCTCTCTCGCTCTCTCTTTCTTTCTTCCCCTTCTTTAACTTTTCCTCACTCCATCGCTCCCTCCCTGTCCATCTATCACTCCTCCCTTCGTTGCTCTCCTTCTGTGGTGACCAGTGAAAGTGGACAGTGAGTTCTCACTCCATGACTGTGAGAGTGAACAGTGAGTTCTCACTCCGTCAGTGACCAATGAGTTTTTCCTCCATGCTTGTGAAAGCAACCAGTGAGTTTTCACTCTGTGGCCGTGAAAAGTGAAATGTTGATAGTGCTTTGCTGATTCTGGTCCTGTGTTTTGTGGCGAACCTCACGCCCTGAAAGTTGATAAAAGTAAAATGAAGAAGTGAAATGTTGATAAAGTGTTTTGCTGATACTGGTCCTCCCTGTATTGTGGTGAACCTCTCCGTCCTCCGTAGCTGTGACAGTGAAGCATTGATAAAGTCAGTTCTCATTGGACATGGGCTGTCTCTCCATGACCGTGAGAGTGGTCAGTGAGTTCTCACAGATGCGGCCTGTATTGTGCTGAATAGTGAGTTCTCACTCCGTGACTATGAGAGTGAAGCGTTGATAAGGTGCTCGGCTGATGCTGCCTGGCTTTGTGTGCTCTCTTCTCTCTGCTCTGAGTGTTTTTGCTCTGCTCCCGCTGCTTCTGTGCACCCAGCCACAACCCCCAGAGGAGTCCCAAAAACAAACTCCCTCTGCAGTCACACTCTGTCTCTTTCTCCTTCGTTCTTTTACCCTTCTTTTCACTGTACTCTACTCTCTCTCTTTCTCTTTCACCCTCTCTTTGTCTCTTTGCTATATTTGTATCCTCTCCCCTCTTTTGATTTCCACTCTCGGCTACACTCACTGCCCCCCTGTCTCTCTCTCTCACTCTCTCCCTCTCTCTCTCTCTATCTCTCTCTCTCTCTCTCTCTCTCTCTGCTCTTCTGCAATCCCTAACTCTGAGACGCTGAAAGAGAAGAGAAGAGTTTAATGACGAAAAGGCATCATGCCAGCTCCAGTCTCTGACAGCTAGTGAATTATGAATGGGTGGACACATGAAGTCTGATTTCCACCACTCAGTTTGGTGTTACACATGCTCAGAAGACACTGAGAATGCAGCTCCATGTGGCCCAGAGCTGGGCAAGCGGGCCACAGTCGGCTGTTGTGTCAGGGCAGGGCTTTGGTGTACACTCTATCTAGCAGTAAAAGGCTGCCTGCTGGGACATCCAATGATGGCTCCTCTTTTTCAAAACATCCAGGGGGGAGAGCAGCAGCGCTATCAAACTGAAATGGATGAGCTTTGGCTGCAGAGATGAAAGTTTCACTGCGGAAACCACTGCTGTAACAGCCCATGTCCAATGAATGACGACTAACACTTTTCTAACGAATAAACCCTAGGCCCAAGTTATATAAAGGGGTTATAAAAACCTGTGGAGTTACATATCAATTGTACTGGCAGCAAACTTTGTCTTGAAAATTCTCTAGTACATCACAATGTAGGTTGATTAGATAATAGGTCTGCACTCAGCAGGTATAGAGATAAAATTTGGAAGATGGTATCACTCCGTTTTCATATCGTAACCAACCAGAGATGGGAAACTTGTCATCAGAGAGTAAAAGTCCTACCATGTATTGCTTCTACCTGTGCACCTAAAACAGGTGATTTCACTAATTAGCTCATCTAAAGGGTTGAGCTAGTAAGAATCAGCTGTTTTTTACTGAAAGGTTGAAACAAATATGTGGTAGGACCTTTACTTTCTAAAGCTGGACTTCCCATCTCTGTAACCAACCCATGGGTTTGCAATCACAACTGAAAGATAGACACCCAGGTGTTCTCCCATTAAGCTGAGTGGACCATATGCAATGGAAGGCTGTTTCAGCCAGCACATTTATTTCCAGTGGAGCGTCAGTAACGGCATCTTCTGTTATATTCTGATCCTTGAATTTCCCCTGGGGATCAATAAAGTATCTATCTATCTATCTATCTATCTTTCGTGTTCCCTCTGACACTAAACATCTTGTTTATGCCCAACAGTGCAACTCTTTATTGAACTTCGACACCCATAATTCCTTCAGCAGTTTAACATGGTCATTCACTAGGTGTAACACCCAACCGGGTCCGTGTAAACAGGTAAATCCTAAAACAATGCAGGTGATGGTCAATTGGAAATGGTTGTGCTGGCTGAAAAGCCTTCCAGGAAGTGCGTGGCATATAGACAGTTGTTGGTTGAGGTGGAACCGGGTGGAGCTTAAGGAGGAAAGCCGTCTGTCATAGCTTAGTAGTGGTGGATTAAACAGATATTTATTTCATAGATGTCCGTAGGCTGTCTACACAGGCATATGGTTCCATTCTAGCTATAATTCTATCTAAATTCTAATTATAACACTTATTGTGTGTCAGAACTTCAATTGTTTTGCGTATTAAGTTCAAATACAGCTCCACTGGCTTTAAATAGTATACAAAGTCTAGGCATTTCCTGGTGATAATAGAGAGAACCGTAATGTAGCTTTACTCGGTTGCAAAAGTCTGGGGAAAGGACCATTAATGGAGCCGCATTTAGCTTTTTAGTTTGTTGTTTCCATTGCGTCAGTGGTGATTTCTGCAGCAGACTGCTGCTGCTACAGCTGTCAGTAAGGTAGGCAGCACAGACTAGTAGAAGGTAGCACAGACTAGCAGCAGTCAGGCAATGCAGACCATAGATATTAGAAAGATAGATACTGCAATGGGCTCACAATCACTGGCGGCCAATGAAGAAACATGTG
>NC_063211.1:20015383-20027883 GCF_017589495.1 Alosa alosa | reverse complement strand
TAAATCAATTTGATTCAAAATTAGCTAAATTATCTCTATTAGCATAGCTGTTTTGGAACCAGTTAGTTTAATTACCAAACATGACAAACTGATTTCCATGGTCACTGTCTTTTGAAAGTAAATACTAGGGCTGGGCGATAAAACGATAGCTATATGTATCTCAATAGACATGTAATCAATATCAATAAAAAAATATGTTCAATAGAACATTCGATAATTAAAAGCAACACACACCTCCTGCCTTACGTTGTCCATAAATAAACAGGCAAAATATATCTTGCATTGTAGCTATATGTGCATCTTTACCAGAGTAGGCGATAGAAGTAGGCCTACCTCAACACAGACTCTCAATGAGTCCTTGCCTGTGCTCTCTCTCTCTGCCTCTCAACAGGTGCATCCCTCCTCTGCATGCACATGTAATCCAAACATTCACAATCGTGCAAGACGACTGGCTAAATTGCTATTAAATCCAGTTAGCATGGAATTTGTTCAAAACTGTTGCATTCAAATTGACTGCTACTGTAAATTCTAATCATCTCAATCCCGATGAAAAGTATTTTCCAAGACTCAAACGGGCCTGTCATTTGAGTCATTTGAAACGTGTAAACACGTGGGGAAACTGAACAGTCTACTCTAACCAGTTAGACTATGATTAAACTAGCAAATTAAGCTACTTTGTTTACAATATTTCCAGGCTTCAACCAGTGCTGCTTTTCATTCAAACTTATGTGCACATTTATTTATTTGAGTGTTTTTCATGATTGTGTTGCTATTTCTTTTCCCTGTTTGCTTTGATTGATAACTGAGGTGATAAAAATAAAGTTTAAAATAAAAGTGTTTAAATGTAACTTTTTTTCCCTTCTGGTCCTTATCTGAAATAGAATTTTTTTAAAAAATCAATAATTATCGATATCGACTGATATGAAATACTTATATCGTGAGACAGTTTTCAGCCATATCGCCCAGCCCTAGTAAATACTCAATGTGGTTTAGTTCCCTCTCCCAACACTATGACACAACACATCCATAACACACCTCTGAGCACCATGTGTGTGTGTGTGTGTGTGTGTGTGTGTGTGTGTGAGAGAGAGAAAGAATGCGTACACTCAGAGCCTTATCACTGACCGCTGTGTCCCCTCCTCTTTGGGCGTCTCCTGGCAGGCCATGTGGAAGCCGGCGTATGACTTCCTGCTGACGTGGGCGGCCCAGATCGGGGACAGCTACCGTGACGTGATCCAAGAACTGCACTTGGGCCTGGACCGCATGAGGAGCCCCATCACCAAGCGCTGGAAGCACCTGACGGGCACGCTCATCCTTGTCAACTGCCTGGACATGCTACGCAGCTCCGCCTTCTGCCCCGCCCCTCAGGATGATTTCGCCATCTAAGCCACGCCCCTACAACCACTCTACCCCTCCTCCTCCTCCGCTGTTAGTTGAAGCACCTCCTGGTCGGACTAAAAGCTCCAACAGGCCTTGAACTCTTGCAGTCAGGCTATACCAGGCACACAACTGAAGTGTTCCGGAGCATAAAAATTGTTCTAGAAGACTGGTCTAATTTTTTCGAATCTACGCACCGCTGCCTCATGTGGTCTAGCGAGTTCCATAGATGACAGTGGAAGATAATTGCTGCAGCATACGCTCCACAAATGGAACGCCTCAGTTGTGTGTACGTTATAACCCGGCTGTTACTGTACATGTGGATCTTCAACCTGGCTTCTCATATATACTGTAAATGTTCTTGTAAACCCTGTCTATTTTGCCTCAAACGATCCTCGGACGTTGGCTGAATGCTGATCTTTCCCCTTCCCAGTGACGCCCTCATAGTAAGCCAGTTCAAGCCAAAACACTGACGTGGTTTCAGCATAGTTATTTTTTTGAGAACACAAGGGTCGTTTCTACCTGGTAATGTCCCTTGCTATTTGTATTTTTTTAAAGAAATGGCACAGCAATGATTTTTAGAACCACTGTGACAATTTTCAATGTCAGTTTTTAGAAAAGGAGAAAAAACACTGAATAAAAAAATTGGTTACGTTCATTTTCACGCAGTGTTTTATGTTTGCAGCTGCTTCTTCTCTCATGTTGAAGTATGTGAGGTCTCCACATACAACCTGACTTGCTTTTCAGTTGCCAAAATGATGAACCCTCAGCCTTTAAGCTGCATTTTAGTTGAGCATTTTGCAGCAACTCAAGTTTGGCATGACAAACTCACACTCACATGCTAATTTAAAAATGACTGCCCACAGTTGTGTAATCCTCATTAAGCTCTCTGAGGAAATGCTGTCTTAATTTGAACTGGCATTTACACGTAAGGGTTTTGTTCTAATTAAATTCCTATAGAATGCAGTTGATTCAGTTTACACGGTGGTTAGCCCAGTGTAAAAATGTGTGTCTCCTTTGTGATTCAGTAACAAATATGCTGCTGCTTGTTAGCTTCTATCCTGAATTCACCAGATATCGATCGATGTTTCCCAAGCATTAACAACAACTGCGATATTACTAAAGAATTAATGAGAAAAAACACTGCTTTAAAAAGTGAATGAAGTTAGGAGAGCATTCTGAGAGAGTGTTTTTTTGTGTCCAGCCAGTGCAAACTATCCCAGAGTTTTGATGCCCATTCCAATACACTTATGAGAGTCTTACAAATGGTGTTACAGCAGAGTTTTGGTCACACAAAAACCCTCAGAGTATTCTGTTGCAGTATTATTTCCGTTATTGCTGTGTTACCAATAGGATCTGTGGAAAAAAATAAATGAGTTTATGCTGTAATTATGTATTTATGACGGTTTGGTTCTTATTGTTGCCATGGTTTACTATATAATTCTCCTTTCATGCGATTTATTTGCCCTTGCGAAGCAGGTATTGAAGGAAAAGAAAGGAAGGGTATTTTTGTTTTGTTTTGTTTTTTTGTTTTTTTGTAGTCTGTGTTTTCTGCTGTTTTTTTCCCTTAATTACATGATTCGGCAATGCCAACAATATGAAAAGACAAAGGAAAAAATCAACCTTCATTGCAAGGCTTTGCTTTCTGTCAGCTTTCCCCTCCAATCGCTAGTACTGTACTGTACATTTGCTGGATTTCTGTTACTGTTTGGTGACTGCATCTATATCTGTGGGAAACTGAATGTATATATTCTGTATGGTTAGAACAATTACTTTGTTTTGACCTTTTTGTCTTTTTGTTGCTTTTGTTTTTTTTTTTGGTTGGTCTCATAGATCTGTGGAATTCATTTTTTTTTAATGATTGGCATACTGCTCTTTTGGGGAAGTTCAATCAAACTATTTAGCCCTGATTGCCTTTGTGTTTGCCACAAGTCATTGTGACTAAATTACTTGATTGAAATTCCACCGCTTTTGTCTTAGTTTCTGCCAAACATGTAGGGGGAACAAGCTCCAACTGTGCTGTTACATTTTGTTCCCATGGATTCAATAAAACAGCTGTCAGGTACTACATGTTTTTTTTTCTCTGTGAGTTTTGAGCTGCCTACACTTGTATGAGTCACACCACTTTAAGAAAACAAAACATTGCTCTCTTTTGCTTAAATATCTTAACAAAAGAGACAGATATGACATGGAAGAATGATGGTAGATTAAGTATTGTTCATAAGCAAGATTTCATGTAATGATTGGATCCAGTCTAGATACACTTTCCGTAGAGAAAAGTGTGTTTATATTATCTATGGTGTACTGTAAATATAGGCTGATAGGTCTATTCACTAGGGTCCAATCCAGTACTGTAACCTCATAGTCATAGTTAAAAAACAATAACAAAGTTATTCACTGACAAAGGCATGGAGACGAGCCATCTTCTGACAAAGGGATTCGAGTTATAATTTGTATTACAGTTACTGAAGAAAGGGATGCTTCAGCATGCCTCACAGACCTCTGTTTGTTATCAGCAGCAGAGTTGGCAGGTATTGTAGTTATAGTGTCTCTGGGTTGCTATAGACACAAAGCGAAGGCGAATAAACCAGTCGACACACTTGGGACGTTCTCCTGCTGTGGGCTCTGCTGAAAAAGGGAATGTGTCTGTGAGTGTGTGTGTGTGTGTGTGTGTCTCATAGAGGTTGGAGACACAGGGTACTCAGAGTGTTTGGGTTTCCTCCAAACCCTGTGTTTGCTTTTACGCTACGTGTGCATACTCTCAGCATTTCTAAGCACTCGGATCACGCTGACGCTAGAAATCAATCGTACACTATGCCTGAATCACAGAATTAATTGCAGCCACAGGAAAGGAATTCAAGTGTGCTTTTATGCTTTTAGAAGCAACTTGATCATACTCAGATTAATGAATAGGGAAAAACAAAGGCTGGAATGCTTTAAATCAATATTTAGCTACAAAACAAAAATGTCAAGAAAGCAATGTCAAGCACAGTCATCGTATGCAGAGTTCTAGCATGCTATTTTTAATTAGCCAGAGGCTAAATCTCATGACAAGAAGATGCTTTGGCCCTCAACTGTAATTGAAAGCAGCATTGTCAAGTGTGTCTTTAGGAGTATACAGCGATGGAAAGTCCAGCCCATTTGCATTTGCAGTACAGTTTCATCAAATGGGGAAAGGGACAGCCTCCCCCACATTGGACTTTCAGACCATATCACTGTTATGCTAATGCCCGCATACAGACAAAGGGTAAAGTTTAACAAACCCGGTTAGTAAGCAGGTAAAAGTGTGGCCTGAGGGAGCCTCCGATGCTCTTCAAGACTGCTTTGACACAACAGACTGGGAAATGTTCAAGCAGGCAGCCACTTACAACAACCGGACAGACATAGAGGAGTATACAGACACTGTAACCTCTTACATCACCAAGTGCATCGATGATGTGACCCACACAAAAGACATCATCACTCGGGCTAACTGGAAGCCATGGCTGACAGGGGGGATGTCCTCAGGCTGCTGAGGGCCAGAGACAAAGCCTACAGAGCTGGGGATGAAGCTGGCATGAAAACAGCAGAGAGCCAACCTGTCCCGTGGCATCAAGGAAGCAAAAAGGAATACACTCACAAGATAACCACCCACTTCAAAGACAGCAGGAACTCACAAAGCCTATGGCAGGGCATTCAGGCCCTCACGGGACAAGCCCGCCACAGAGCTGTGAGAGCAACATCCCTCTGCTCAACAACCTGAACCGCTTCTTTGCTCAGCTTTGAAGCACAAAACAGCACCTGCCCACAGAAGACCCATCCCCTCTACATGAGCAGCCCCTGTGCCTCTCTGCCGACAGCGTGAAGAGGACACTTGCTGCTATCAACACCGTAAGGCAACAGGTCCAGACAACATCCCAGGTCGTAGATGCTGAAGGACTCGGGGAGCTTAAGGATGTCTTCACAGACATCTTTAACACTTCCCTGAAGCAAGCCATCGTCCCCATCATGTTTCAAAGCTGCCACCATCATACCTGTACCCGAAGAAAACTGCTCCATCCTGCTTCAATGACTACCGCCCCTGTGGCACTGACACCCATCATCATGAAGTGCTTTGACTCCGGCTTGTCATGTCACATATCAAAGCCATTCTCCCCACCCTGGACCCCTTCCAGTTTGCATACCGAGCCAAGCGGTCTACAGAGGATGCAATCTGCTCTGCCCTCCACCCAGCCCTCACCCACCTGGAAAAAGGCTCATATGTGAGATTGCTGTTTATAGACTTCAGTTCTGCATTCAACACCATAATACCACAACAACTCATCTGCAAACTTGACAAACTAGGACTCAGTACCTACCTCTGCAACTGGCTACTGGACTTCCTCTCTGTCAGAGGCCCCAAGTAGTACGTGTTGGCAACAATACCTCAAGCAGCATCACACTGAGCACAGGGGCCCCCAAGGCTGCGTGCTCAGTCCGCTGCTCTTCACCCTGCTGACGATGACTGCACTGCAACCTACAGCAACAATCACATAGTGAAATTTGCTGGCGACACAACTCTGGTGGGTCTCATCACCAAGGGCGGCGAGACTCAATACAGGTTGGAGGTCGACCATCTGACCACGTGGTGCAGGGACAACAACCTCCTGCTGAACGTCAGCAAGACCAAAGAGATTGTTGTTGACTTCCGGGAGAGGTCACACCCAACACCTGCCACTGACCATCGACGGTGCTGTGGTGGTGAGAGGCGAGCAGCACCAAATTCCCTGGGGGTGCACATCAGTGAAGACCTCTCCTGGACCACCAACACTGCATCACTGGCTAAGAGAGCTCAGCCTGTACTTCCTCGCTGAAAAACTCAGGCGAGCAAGTGCTCCACCAGCCATCATGACCACATTCTACCGAGGCACCATTGAGAGCATCCTCTCCAGCTGTATCGCTGTGTGGGGCGGAAGCTGCACTGAATACAACAGGAAAGCCCTGCAGCGCATAGTGAACACAGCTGGAAGGATCATTGGTGCTTCACTCCCCTCCCTGAAGGACATTTACACCACCCACCTCACCATAAGGCGACCAAAATTGTGAGTGATGCAAGTCACCCCGGCTCACAATCTGTTTGATCTACTGCCCTCTGGGAAGAGGTACAGAAGCCTGCGCCCCGCGACTACCAGACTCACTAACAGCTTCATACACCAAGCTGTAAGGATGCTGAACTCTCTCCCTCCTCTCCCCCCTCCACCCTCAGCTACATAACATCCTGGACATTGGACCCACAATGGCCGCCTGCACTACTCCACCTGCACACTTGAACACTTGCACACTTGTACACTTTACAACTTGGTGTTGTTGTCCTGAAAACACAACACTTCTGCTGCTCTTACATAACTTGCACCACTATGCCACTTTCTTTTATTACTTAGGTCAAACAGTATTTTATAGTATTTTACAGTATTTGCACTAGTATTTTATTGACTGTCTATGCACAATTTCAACAAAATTTTGCTGCTCTTATATTTTTCATTATTATTATATGTGCCCTCTTATTTACTTATTTACTTACTTTTTTTGTTTACTTGAATGTTATGTTTGTCTGTGGACTTAAAATTGGTCAAATATGTCTTGTCTTCACCGTGGGATAGTGAGAAAGCGTAATTTCGATCTCTTTGTATGTCTGGAACATGTGAAGAAATTGACAATAAAGCTGACTTTGACTTTGACTTTGACTTTGACTGAAAGAGAGCCTAGTTCTGTCAGATTTAAAGGAAGTTCTCCCTGTCCCCAGGTTGTATTGTATGTGAGCCGTGTTGATGTGCAGAGCTCCCCTTTGAATCATAACATCTTCTTTGGCATCTGAGAGAGGGTTCCCTCTGATATGAGGACATTAAAGCTCCGTAGTTCTGCTTCTGAATTCTATTCATCTCTCTCTCTCTCTGTCCCTCCCTCTCTCTCTCTCTCTTTCCCTCTCTGATCATGCAAAGCCTACTGATCTATCCAGGATCCTCGACGCTGGGCGGGGGGAAAGGAATTTATCATCTCTAATTTCTCTCCTCATCTCCTTGCAACTCTGTGTACGAGAAAACGACGACTTAGCTGCTTACTGTATCACTCACTTTACACTCTTTTTTTGTCTCCCTCCCCCAAATATCTTACTGGAAAGATCCAGCCAGCTTAAAGCCAGTAAGCTCTGGTTATCTTTTCACAGAATCACATTCCTCGGTCAACCGAGGAAAACAGCGGCGCGTGAGACAAAAGTGGAGGTACAGGGCTCAGTATTGTTCTGTAGGTGGTGAGCGGCATGAGACTCCCATTCTCCTCCAAAGCTTCCCAGGCCTATAAAAGACCACATTCTTGTCCGTCTGTGAGTGGAAGAAGGAAGAAACGCCTAAATCATCCTGATGATGACGTTATCAACTGTCACATGGTCCCGTCTCCGTCTCCTAATTAGGTTAATTAAAAGCTCCATAATTATTCAGGCATGACAATAGGCAGCCGTCCAGCAGAGGGATGGGACTTGTGTATCCATGGAGCTTGGCCCCTGTGCCCTGGAGGGATTGTGTGTATATGTGTGTGTGTGTGTGTGTGTGTGTGTGTGGTTGGGGGGGGGGTTGGTTACGTGGGAGAGAGTGGGCATTCTTCATGGTCGCCTGGATACAGCTGAATGGACATCTAGCTGGCTGGCAGAGGAAGGGGTCAGCCCATTGTAGGGTTTCTGTGTGTGTGTATGAGGGTGTGTGTGGGGGGGGGGGGGGGTGACCCTCCGGCGTGTGAATCATGCATACGGTAATGAACACAAATGAGGCACATACGATAGCCTGCCCCAACACCCAACACCCCAACACAACACACCACACACACACACACACACTCACATATCCCTGCAACTGAATCCTCTCCTCCTCCATAGCATGTCATTGCCCTATGACGTAGTTTGCACTGTTGACAAGGGTGTAGCCATGCAGGAAAGCTCAGGTTGAAGCTTGTTGTGTTACACTGTGCTTCTCTCATGTATCCGTATTATATAACACGCATTGTGCTCATCATCTCACTGGGCAGGATGCATTTGAACTCCAAATCAAATCTGACATCCATTTTATTGAGCTTTATCTTTTTTCCTGTTGTCCTTTATCTTTACCATGATGAAGGGCAATTCGATTTTAAAAGAAAACAGCTATAAAGTCCAAACTGGGGGAAAGTAGAAAACAACACACTGGTTGTTATGGATGCATGTTCCACAAGTTGTTTGAACACTATGATTTATGAACACTGTGATTTTGATTTGAAAAAAAACTATGATTTGAAAAGATAATAATGAAATTGAGGAAGTAATCAACTAAATGATGATTCTCAAGTCTGAGTCAGAACCACAGCCTAGAGACAGTAAGAGGAGAGGAGGCTAATGACAGTTCAGATTCTGAATGGACATGCAATCAGACCCTGATTACGAGACCACATCCTAGCCGTGTGGTGAAGGATATTTAAGTTTATTTCTTACAGGGCCCATGTACAAAATCCATTAATCGCACAAAGGGGAAAGATGCTTTGCACCAGATTTCTCAGACTGTCACAAAGTCTCACCTTGCCATTTAATTTACAGTCATTTACAGAGAGCCTGCAGCAGCAAGGGGAAACATCGGCATAATATGCTGCTGCTTTGATAACGCAGTGTCTCTATGGTTACTTCCCCCCACACTCACACAGGAGGACACACACACAAGAGCATGTGCACGCACACACACACACACACACACAAGGGTTGTCAAGGGTATCTTCAGATCTTGGTTTCCTCAGAGTGAAGACTGGAAAAAAGCCCCTCATTGTCTGCTGGCGACACATGGCTGTGATAGGAGCTGGGAGAGAGAGAGCGAGAGGGATAGGGACAAAGAGAGAGGGAGAGAGAGAGAGAGGGATAGAGACAAAGAGAGGGAGAAATAGAGGGGGATAGAGACAAAGAGAGAGAGGGGTAGAGTCAGATAGAGGGAGAGAAAGAAAGACAGAGAGGGACAAGGAAAGGGATAGAGACAGAGAGGGAGGGAGAGAGAAAGGGATAGAAAGAGAGGATGAGACAGAGGGAGAGATAAGAGAGAGGTGGGGTGAGACCAAAAGAAAGGGGTAGAGGGAGAGAGAGAGAGAGAGAGAGAGATGAAGGGTACTCTGTGTATTAGATGCACCAACATCAAGAGGAGGAAAAGAGCGAGAGGGAGGAAAGGAGGGAGGGAGAGACAGAGAGAGAAAGAGAGGGAGGGAGAGAGAGAAAGAGTTCTACATCTTCAGAGGGCTAAATGAAGACTTACTGCTACTTAAGGCCATCAGAGAGGTGCTTGTTGTTGTTTTTTACCTCAGTGGCAGTGTGCAATATATAGCCTAAGCCACCATTAGACCACCGTTAGCCCCACTTTAGTTGTAAAACCACATGGAAGAGCTCTGTAAATCTCAGCTAATGACGCTATAAAGAAAATGGCGCGCTGAAGGATCACCTAATACATCTTTTTGTTTCACACACACGCGCGCACACACACACTGTCTTAAATATCTTGTGTCCCTGAGGTGGACGTGGACGTGGTGGCTAGCCATTGGGAGAGGAAGTGAGGGAGCGCGAGAGCAGGGTTGCCGCGGCGCGGTCACTAAGCTCTTTAATTGCATAGTCCCTTCCTCTGACTGAGCCGCATGGAGGGGACGGATAAAGCCACGGAGAATGATTCTGTCTTTCTATATACCTCTCCCTCTCTCTCTTTCTGTCTCTCTCTCTGTCTCGCTCTCTCTTCCTCCCTCCCTCCCTCTGTCTCTCTATACCTCTCTCCCTCTCTATCTCTTTCTCTCTCTCTTCCACTCATTCTTTCTCTCACTTTTTTTCTCTTCCTCTCTCTAACTAGCTCTTTCACTCTTTCTTTCCCTTTCCTTGTCTTTCACTTCCTGTCTGCCTCTCTCTCCCTTCTTCTCTCTCTCCCCTCTCTTGCTCGCTCACCATCCTATTAATCAATGAGGCGCTATCAGATAAATCCATTTAACAGTGTCTCCCAGAGGAGAGAAAATAAAAAAAAGTGCACATTCACATTGTATCAGAAAACCTGACAGCCGGCTTTAGTAATTACTTTGGCAGCATTTCTGTTAACTCTTCACTTCTTCAAAGCTTTTTTTTTTTTTAAACAGTGACATTCCATGTTAATGGCTTGCTGTTTTTATTTTTAGCATTTTTGTTTCCTTTGGGATGGTAAATGTCCAAAATTGCTGAGTTACTGAAAGGCTTTCATAAGCCAAGGCCAAAAAGGTCCATTAAAGTCTTAGGACAGAAAATCCACGCATTCTGTTGCTGTGTTGCTGACCAAACACAACAACCTAAAAAGTTAATAAAAAGACCAATATATCACAGAGCCTACTTTAGCCTCTGTGATACTCAGGAAAAAAGAAAAAGGAAACAGAAAAAAGACTATAGCATGGAATGGTT
The DNA here is from genome assembly GCF_017589495.1 of Alosa alosa. Taxonomy (NCBI): domain Eukaryota; kingdom Metazoa; phylum Chordata; class Actinopteri; order Clupeiformes; family Clupeidae; genus Alosa; species Alosa alosa. The sequence continues at coordinate 20,017,085 of NC_063211.1, read as the reverse complement.
AAACATGTTCAAATGGATTTAGATGGTGAATTTCATTTAACATTTCACATGAAATTACTATGGAGCCCGGGAGGTCGTCATTGCAAGATATTTTTTTGTGCAACATTCATTTCATTTTACTAGATTGTGCGCTCATTTTAGTCAATTGTGCGCTCGTTTTACTACAAGCCCATAGACAAAGTTGGGACATTGTGTAAAATGCAAATAAAAACAGAATGTGATAATCTACAAATTTCAAAAACCTATATTTAGCTGCAAAAATGACTTAACATCAAATACTGAAAATGACAAATTTGTCTATTTCGTGGAAAATATATGTTCATTTTTAATTTAATGCCAGCAACATGTTTTTAAAACAAAAGTTGGGACAGGGGCATGTTTACCAATGTGCTGCTTCACCTCTTTATTTAAGAACATTCTGTACATTTTTAGGAACTAAGGAGACCAGTTGCTAGAGTTTTGAGAATTAAATGTTGTCCCATTCCTGTCCCATGTAGGATTTCAGCTGCTCAACAGTCTGGGGTCTTCTTAATCATGTTTTCATTCCATGATGCACTCAATTTGACAGGTCTTTTGGCATTTGTTTTCCTGAAATATTCAAGGTCTTCCCTAAAAAATACATTGTATGGATGGCAGTTTCTTCCAGTAGCAGCAACTGGAATCCATGCATTTCCACTGAATTATTTTTGGAATCTGATCCCTTATCATACCTGTTCATTCTTACTGATTTGCTCGAATTTATCGCGGACTAAATTCAAGATGGCTGCAAACGCTAAACTCGCGTGGAAGATACTGTCTGTATAAATCGCCTTGTAAGTAAACTACCAGTGCTTTTTCAAAGTTCTCAATGTCTCGTTTTAAATGTCAGGGCCCTCGAAGTCTACCAATGAAGTGTGGAGATACATTGAGCCTCGTAAATGGGTGTAAAACAGTGATTTATTTGCATGGCTAGCCCGATGCGAAGCACCACTATTGAAAAAAAGCTGTTGGTAGCATCGGCTAACTAGCCAGATTTTGGAGTGCAGGGGACAAGCCGAGATGGGCTATGAGACATACGTTCACACTCGGTATCATGTTTCAATACACTTTAGGTCAATATCACACCGGAATTCTCCTTTAACTCCTCTAGTACAGGTGTGCTGTCTGTGTCAGCACATATCCATCATGAGACACATTTTACCCATTTTGCTGCTGTCGGCCATTGGCTCATTTCACTCACATTTTACACTCTGCCTTCTGAAACGCTCACTCCATTCCCGGGAACATTTCCATAATTGCCAACAACCCTGGCATCAAGCAAAGTGACGGTAAAGGCCAGCACCTGGCAACCGCAACCGCAGCGCTGTTGTATTCAGAGGGGCATTACCTGGCAACCGCAGCGCTAATGTGTTCAGTGGGGCAGTGGAGTGGTGACCTTCTTGAAACACCCAGACAGTTTCAAAACCACATCCATGGTCTCAGCATTTAACAGCCCTCTCCTGGAGAAACACTCCATGGGGCTGCTTGAGATTCAGCTCTGGACATCCAGGGTATGAAGGGAACTTGGGGTTTTGGGTACGGAGTTGAATTATGAATGTTTTGATCAGAGGTTTGGTGTGGAATCAATACACTGTGTATTCAGAGCACAGCACACAGACCTGTGAAGATTTTGAAGAAATAGCTGTTCAAGGTCTTGTTTCTTTCTCACTGTGGTTTTTCAGAA
>NC_063211.1:19992883-20010383 GCF_017589495.1 Alosa alosa | reverse complement strand
TTTCACACCAGTGTGTGTCCAGTGGTTGGAGGATGGAGGATTCATTTTGATGATGGAGAATGAAAGAGTTTGTAAATGTTTTGATTGTTGTGATGAGGAATCTATTGATATGGGTGAGACAGAGGGCTTGTCAAGAGGTAGCATATCAGTGCAGTGGAGTCTCTTTGTCTTTCGCTCTTTCTCTAAGGGTGAGACAGGAGGCTGCTTTTGCGACAGGGGTCAGAGCTGTCGCTCTCTAACTGCGGACAAGAAGGGAGCTGCACTTTTAGGTGGTGAGTCAGTTCTGTGATAGATAAGATACTCTCACAGAAGGTGAGACAGGAGGCTGCTCTGGTGACAGTAGTCAGTGCTGTGATAGTAGTCTTTCTGAGGGTGAGACAGGAGATGTTATTGTTTGATGATAGTCTATCTGAGGGTAAGACAGGGAGCTGCTCTTGTGTGATGATTTCTGAGGGTGAGACATGAAGCTGCTCTTGTGTGATGATCTCTCTGAGGGTGAGACAGGAAGCTGCTCTTGTGTGATAATCTCTCTGAGGGTGAGACAGGAAGCTGCTCTTGTGTGATTATCTCTCTGAGGGTGAGACAGGGAGCTGCTCTTGTGTGATGATAGTCTCTCTCTCAGGCTGAGACAGGAAGCTGCTCTTGTGTGATGATCTCTCTGAGGGTGAGACAGGGAGCTGCTCTTGTGTGATGATAGTCTCTCTCTCAGGGTGAGACAGGAAGCTGCTCTGTGTGATGATCTCTCTGAGGGTGAGACAGGGAGCTGCTCTTGTGTGATGATAGTCTCTCTCTCAGGGTGAGACAGGAAGCTGCTCTGTGTGATGATCTCTCTGAGGGTGAGACAGGAAGCTGCTCTGTGTGATGATCTATCTGAGGGTGAGACAGGGAGCTGCTCTTGTGTGATGATCTCTCTGAGGGTGAGACAGTGAGCTGGTCTTGTGCGATGATCTCTCTGAGGTTGCTCCACTGTCTCAGGGCTCTACTAGTGCAAAGCCACGTCCCCTCTGAGCCCTGACCGCCACCACAGGCCAGACAGAGGAGCCACTGATTGCATCAGAGTGTCCTTGAGAAAACAGGAGGGGGGATGAGAGACCAGAAATGGATGCCTTGTGAGGAGCTTAATAACAATAATAATAATAAAAATCTTGACGTGCAGCGGAGACACTCTGGGTGCCAGAGAAGATAGGCTCAGAGCCCAAGCCCTGGGGGGATATTCTGGCCTTTCTTTTCCACCTGGCAACCGGATTCTACAATAATTTCCCCCAAGGCAGTCAGGAGCCAAATGACATGATGATGAGGTCCCTGACTTGAAATGTGAAGAAGAGAGTTTTGAAATGTATGCCAGCTGGGGGTGGGGGACCCAATAGACAAGTCATAGTCACATGACTACGGGGAAACACCTGCACACCAAGTGCACTGGCAAGTCCTGTTTGAGGTATTTATGGATTTCCAAAATGTATTTAAGTTTGTCTGTGCAGCTATATGTATCCTATCCAGGACATGTAGTAGGCCTACAATTAGAAGTGGGCCTGGAAAGGGTTCATTGACTTACGACTTCCAACAGGGGCGTAACTAGCAGTGAAATTAAACTTAAACTGGTACATTAAACTCTTACCAGATCGTTTCAAAAGTGTAGCAATCTTTTAAACCAAGATTGTAAGAGCAGTTGTTTACTCAATTCCAAAGAAATACAGGTCCATGATTAGCGATTGTAGGCTACTTGCGTGCCCGTGTTTTAGCGACATTGGAAATGGGCTTTAATGGCCTCTTGGCCGGCCCAGACGGATCTGCAGAGCAAATCCAGAATTTGTCGAAAGTTCACATGACTATTCTCAGACTCAGGCTATAATGAACCATTTCAAAATAATCTTTCTGCCAAGCTGCCAAAACCGTTTGCTGAATTGTATGTAATGCCACTTTCACCCACCAGATGGCAGTAAAACCGTGGGAAACGAATTCCCATGAGTAAACTCTACCCACCTATCAACAGCTATTTGAACCCCACAAATAAAGACTATTCACACCTATTATATTCAGCTAAGCCCTTGGGCGACGACAACATTTCCATGCTGTCCCAAAGGTCCAGTGCAGTAGCTAACAGTCTGACACCATCAGAGCACAGCAGAGGAATGTAGCCTACCTTACACAATGTCAATTGTGAAAGACTACATACCTTTACCATGACCCCCCTGTGTGGTCTGAAATTATGATATTATACAGATTAGATTTCCAAACGCAGTTGCTATAGGCGTAGTCCGCCATTAATTTATTTCTGAATGTTTAAAAACTAACTGTGATTCTTGCAGCACAATTTCTGAAACTATTAACAATTTTAGCCAATCCATTCACCAAGTGTGCCAAACTAAAAGCACATACACTGTTTTACTCTCACTTTGTAATTTTGTAGCACAGTTTTGCAAAAAGCCATTGCTTTACTCTAAGTTTGCACTCTTATAAGCTTGACATGCATGATAGCACTTACCATCTTCTGTATCCTGACTATCCATCTGACATTTTTTTTTCTGAATGTTTAAACACCAACAGTGATTTTTGAAGCGCAATTTCTGAAACTATTAACACTATAATAATAATAATAATAATAATAATAATAATAATAATAATAATAATAGCTTTATTTGTAAAGCACCTTTCATACACAGAATGCAGCTCAAAGTGCTTTACATTTGGAGCATGTAACACAATAATAGTCAGTCAGTCATTATCAATCACTTTCACTTTTCTTCATTGCTGTGGCCGTTTATGATCCAATCAGCAACATATCAGAAATGTAGAAAATAACATGTAACACAGATATTAGAGAAGAGTCAGTCATTCCCCTTTGTTGCTGTGGCTGTTTATGATCCAATCAGCAACATATCCGAAATACTATTATACTACTATAGATATATAAAGGCTTTGCTAACAAATGCTTATGCTTATTACACGCCAGAGGTGTAAAAGTCCGGCTTCAGAAAGTAAAAGTCCTGCCATTTTTTTTGTCCCAATTCACTTAATCAGCTGATTCTAATGAGCACAGCTCTTAAGACAGGTAGATCAGGTAATTAGTGAAATCGCCTGTGTTAAGCACACAGGTAGAACCATGCATGGCAGGACTTTTACTTTCTGAAGCCAGACTTTTACATCTCTGCTTGTAGCCAACCCTTTCTCCAATTGCGTCAAACTGAAAACGCATTCACTGCATTACACTCTGTTTACAATTTAATAACACACTTAAGCAAAACTCTACACATTGGTGTCTATTATTCACACCATTTTGTCAACTGTCTTCCCACATTGACACGTTGAAACACTTTTAGAAAATGAGTTCACTCAATGAGCTTGAGCTCTATAAATAAGCTATAAATATGCATTTGGTCTGGATTACAATGTATGACAATACTGGACACAGAGTAAGAGGGGTTAAGAATTAGAGGAGGGGAGGAAGTAAGAGAAGGAGAACCAGGAGGTGAAGAAGAGAAGGAGGAGAAAGAGGAGAACCAGGAGGTGAAGAGGAGAAGGAGTAGAAGGAGGAGAACAAGGAGGTGAATACGAGAAGGAGGAGAAGGAGGAGAACCAGGAGGTCAAGAAGAGAAGGAGTAGAAGGAGGAGAACCAGGAGGTGAATACGAGAAGGAGTAGAACCAGGTGAAGAAGAGGAGGAGCAGAAAGATGAGGACCATGAGGTGAAGAAGTGTAAAAGGAGGAGGAGATCCAGGAGGTGTAGAAGCAAAAGAGGAGGACAACGACCTGGCAATTCCATGGTGCCATTGCATGATGTGATGTGTGTGAAAGGTTATGGCCAGACCAAGACAAAGGATAAGATTTTTAAGCCCAATTTTTTTCTTGTTTTTTTCTTGCCAAAATGACCCCAAAATAAATATTGATACTTTATTTGATTACCTGTGTGTGTGTGTGTGTGTGTGTGTTCATATGATAAAAATGCACTGCAAGCTGATATGCCTGGCACACAGAGAAAGCAAAAGCCAGTGGTGTTTTTTTTATTCATACTGTCACTTGGTAGTTGGTGATTTTTGTGCTTATCCACATGATGGTGTACAACAGTTTTGAAACAAAAACACAATTTTAAATCAGTTTATAGTTTTGCCCAAACTGTGTGTTTTTGCAAGACAATAGCCTACTACTTATGTTTTGCTGGTTTAGTGTAAGATTTTGTGGTTAGTGTGAAGAGTTTTTTCCCAGTGAATAGCCATAGTTGCAAAAATAGTACCGAAGCCATCAGAGAGAAACCATAGTGCCACTAGTTGGCTGGATGAACTCGTGTGCTAGTGTTTTGCTTATAGTGAGTGGGCGGAGTTCGGTTGCCGTGCACTGCTGTAGCAAACACGGTGCACCAGCCCCACGCACCAGCCGCACTGGAACTGCCCGTCGTGCAAGACGGAGGTAACGAAAGGAGCGTGTCTCCCTCTCAACTCTGGCCGTGGTTTGGGGCTGGTTTCCACCTCAGGGACGACTGTGTCGCTGCGTGTAAACCTCGGAAGAGACTGTTCTACCCGCAGTGCCGCTGAGTTGTCGGCCGTCTGTGTCAGTACACCGAAAACAAGATTCGTATTCTGCTGCAACCACTGCTCCCTTCTCAGGCATCCTCCCTGCCGACAGACATCGGGAGGTACGTTGCGCGTTGAGCACTGAAATACCGACTGGATCGCACACGCCCTTGCCTGTTTTTGCTTGGGAGAATGGAGGTTAAAGATACATCATTTTAATATGTTATTGGATTGCAGACGGGTGCTGTGGCACTGATGCCAGACGCTCTCTTGCTGTTGTGTGGCGTGGGAGTCGGCGAAGGAGGCCGTGGGTAGGCTACAGGATCATGTCTTTGGGTTGATTTTGCATCTGTATCGTTTGACTGGTCGCTTGCTTGAAGTCGCAGGTGGGGATCAGCTATTTCTGTGGATTCTTTGACATTCACGCACCTTCCAAGTGTAGGACTATTCTAATGATTCCTTGCATTGGTATTTTTGCTTAGCCTGCGTAAAATGGGGAATAGTTTTTCTAACATCGCCGCATTTCAGTCCCTGCACATAGTGATGTTAGGACTAGATTCTGCGGGCAAAACGACTGTCCTCTATCGACTCAAGTTCAACGAATTTGTCAACACTGTTCCTACCATCGGATTCAACACCGAAAAGATTAAACTGAGCAATGGCACCGCGAAGGGTATTAGTTGTCACTTTTGGGATGTGGGTGGCCAGGAGAAGTTGCGACCTCTGTGGAAGTCGTACAGTAGGTGCACGGATGGAATCATATACGTTGTGGACTCCGTGGATGTGGACAGATTGGAGGAGGCAAAGACAGAGCTACACAAAATCACCAAATTTGCCGAAAATCAGGGGACTCCTCTCCTGGTGATTGCAAATAAGCAGGATCTTCCGAGATCTCTTCCTGTTTCCGATATTGAGAAACACCTGGCTCTTCACGAGCTCAGCCCGTCCACCACGTACCACGTCCAACCCGCATGCGCCATAATTGGCGAGGGACTTCACGAGGGTATGGACAAATTGTATGAAATGATTGTGAAACGGAGAAAAAGTTTGAAGCAGAAGAAGAAACGATAACGGCTCAATAATGACATCATGATATCACTAGAAAAAAGAAATGTAACATTGCTGCTGCTTGAGGATGCTGTGTTTGGCAGGATTGAAGAGATTTTGTGTGTGCCGTGATTAAGTTTTAATTATTCTAATTATTCAAGATTTATTGTAATTATTGCTGATTTTCAGCGTGTTGCAAGTTAAAAAGAATGGAACTTAAATGCTGTTGCCAACCACCTTTAGTTAACTAAGTTTAGGAAAAGCAACTGGCATTCACAATCAAAAAAAGTTTAAACGGGCTGGTTCCTGTTCGTTGCTGCTTGACAATTTCAAAAAGTTGGTGTCACGGTTAGTATGTGAATGGTGATAGCCTTGAAGCGTCCCCCGTAAAGACCACATCCCACACAGCATCACTAGTGGCTATCTCACAACAGTGATCCATTGTTTGTATTTTTGTTTTGTGTTCTTTTGTATCTTTTAGTGACATGCAGAAGATTTGTTTTACTGTACTGACTCCTCTCACCCACGTTGCACATCATGCCTATAGCTGAGTGGTTAGATCCCAGGAAGCAGGTGGTACTGGAAGTGATCTGGCCCAGACATGGCAAGACTGGGTGTGTCCCAGGCCAGACAGACCAGCACCAGGGTCATCTCCTAGCAGGGTTAGGGTTTGCCTTTATTTTCTATGACTGTAAATCACTTGCCCTCTGAATGCCTTTTGGGTTATGAGTCGTGATTTTTGAGAAGGCTGCCATATTTATTTCATGTTCAAGATGTTCATAGTGCACATCGGAGCACTTTCCAGATGTTGTCTAGTACACCTTATGATTTAAAGTTGGACTGTTCATTGCACACAAAACCAAAAAGTTTTTATTTACATTTTTATATCCTAAAGTGTTTGCAGTAAGATTGTGTGACGCTGATGACGATACTGCTCCCTAAGTGAAGATTGCACCTGGGTATTGTTTAAAATTGATGTAGAAGCAAAAAGAAATAAAAAAGAGATGACTAAGCTTTATTCTCTCAGTCTTAACATTTCATTTCTTTGTGCGTTCTTGCCCAGCAGCTCTTTGTAAAAGATTTTAGTGGGAGCAGCAGATCGTGTATCACTTCCTCAGTGACCTGAAGAAAATCAATTAAGCAGCTCTCAGTTGGCAGCGGGTACATTGCACAAGATGTTAGGTGTTCCACCATACACGTGTCTGGTCCCGTGCGAGTCACACGCCTCCAGGCCCATAACTGACCTGATGTCACTCAGACAAATTGAAAGTGGATATTAATAGGTGTGCGTAATTAGAAAAGCCACGTATGGATGGGAAATGTTCGCTCTATTAGAGGGAGGCATTGGGGAGGCATTGTCTCTCTCTCTCTCTCTCTCTCTGTATCTCTCTCCCTCTCTTTCATCACTACTGTCACTGTAGAGTACAGACACATCTCTTATCTTGCATCTTTCAAGCCTTCCAAGCCTGTGCCAAACCAGAGCCGGAGACAAGCCAAACGTGTGCTGCAGTAATCAGGAGTGAAAGATATGAAAGAGTAGCTACTGCACCCGTACCATATTCATGCCCAAGGACCATGGGGACCCGGGTCATTTCCCATCTCTCTCTCCCACTCGCTTCCTGTCAGTCTCTTCACTGTCTTATCTCAATGTCAAGGCAAGGCAAAAAGCCCAAAAATATATTTAAAAAATATTATTCCCCAGGATCCCCCGTTCAGTGGAAGGTCCTTGGACTCGTCCCACATCCTCAACAACATGGTGTCTGTGACAGCAGCTGACAAATGTTTTTGTTTAATGTATCTACAGTTAATGAAAAGGTAACTTTTGTTTGGAACTGCTGTCCAAAAGAAAAACAAAATTCCTCAGCAAACTTTAGGTGCAAATTTCCCTCCACATTCTCACAGAGAAAATGGCATTAGATGTGTTCGCAACAGAAGCTGGTTGTATCTTAACGAGGCCCATGAGGACTCATCATAACAAAATCCTGAGCAGAGGAGGATGGCGCCGCACCTCACTAACTAGGCACATTTGGCTTATTTCACGCTGACTTGGACAGGTAACAGACCATTTACTGCCTGGCATCATCATTGGGTTGGGTTTGTTTTGGTTGTTTGCATTTATTACATCATCTTTTTATAGCGTGTCCAATTACATAGCAACAGCAACTTCTCGCTACCAATATAGTGGTACTGTACATTGGTTTGATTTCACATCATTCAGTGTATTGTGTAGTACATATGTTATTACCCAAACCTGATCTACCCTGAGTCAACCCAAAACCTTTACCTTCAATGTCAAATACTTTCTCTAAATGACAGAGGCACCGGTCAGATACTGTACTCTCAGAGATGCACATGCTTATTACAGACAGTCTAAACCCTTTCTGTAAGTTATTCATTTCACACAAGTTTTTGGTATTTGCATGTCATAAAATGTTACAAAATAATTACATAAAAGTATGTCTTTACAGAAGTAGCTTGTTCAGTCAGCTGTGAGTAGTATGGCTTATATTCCCCTGTGGGCTCTGACATGACCTCTATCTGTCCAAGGGCAGATGTACTTTCTCGCATGTCCTTCACAAATTACAACCTGGACTCATACCTGTCCCCTGGCTGGTGAATATCACTGGATCCCTAATGTTATTAGAAACGTGGAATGGTTTTGCTCAAGCCCATTTGAAAGGGAGGGAGCAGCGCATACATCTTGATTAAGACACAGTGGAGATCCGTGAGATGATGGATAGAGACAGTCACTATTGCGCTCAGTCGGGTCGGGTGAATAATACATTGTTCCATAGTGAAAGGGATAGATTATTCATTCAGCGGGGAACCATTTTGCCACTCCAAACACGGTGTTGGAGAACGGTGGTATTTTTGGAGATGTTGGGAGTGGACAAGTGCATGGCTAGGAGATATCAATAATAAATTGTCACTCTTGTGAAATGGGGTGGAAAATGGATTCTAAGATATGCCAAGATGGCGACTGACTCCTGAAATGGATCCAGTCTCACAAATTTGGCATGAGTCCAGCCCAGAATGCATCCCTATGTGGATTAACCCTTTTGAGGACTACATTCCAGAAATATAGCTGCAAGCAGCAATGTGGGGGCCTAGCAGAGTGCTAGCAGGAATGGTGTTGCCATGGCATGAGCAAGCAGTCACAGCAAGTTTGATGGCAAATGGATAAAGAATGGCTGAGAAATAAGCATTTACTTTGTTACAGTGCCCCTAGAGGCCAAGTTACACCAATGTCCAATCAGCTACCATGTCCCTCTACCAAGTTTGGACTTCATACACCAAAGTGTTGCTGAGATGTGAGCTTACTTTCTTTATTTTAGCACCCCTAGAGGCCAAATGAGACCACTTACCTTGCATGTCCTCACAATCAGCTACTAAGTCCCCTGTATCAAGTTTGGATATCATACATCAAAGCGTTGCTGAGATAAGAGCTCATTACCTGTATTGCAGCGCCCCCTATAGAGGCTAAATGATGCCAATTTGCTAGTGCGTCCTCACAATCAGGTACCAAGTCCCTATACCAAGTTTGGACTTCATACATCAAAGCGTTGCTAAGATAGGAGCTCACTTCCTGTATTGCAGCGCCCCCTATATAGGCCACATGATGCCAATTTCGTAGTGCGTCCTCACAATAAGATACCAATTCCCTGTACCAAGTTTGGACTTCATACATTAAAGCGTAGCCGAGATGTTAGTCCACTTCCTGTTTGCCAGCTTCGTCAGCATTTTTGATTGGCCGTCACGGGCAAACAAACTTGAAATTGAAAAATCTGGCAAGTATCGTTTGTGCTACTCGGTCAGAAGATCATCTCCGCCAAGTTCCTTGAAAATCGGAGGAAATTTGTAACCGCTGAAACTTTTCGTAGAGTTTGTATTAAATCCAATATGGCGGAGATCCAATATTGCAGAAAGTGATGGGATAGGGGTCGATGAACTCGGGATGGTCCTAGGATTCAGACGCTACCTCAATTGTGAAAAATCAGATAAAAGAGTCAACGATCACGCGCATGAACGCATGTCCATTATTGAACTGGTGGTGGCGCTAAAGCGTTGTTTTATGCAATGTATATGCATAAAAATTGCTGTGAGTGATTGGGACAGAGTCCTGACTAATGGTATCGAGTTTTGTTATGTTAACTCAAAGCGTCACCTAGATGTTTGTCCACTTCCTGTTTGGCGGCTTCGTCACCATATTTGATTGGCTGTCACGGGCAAACAAACTTGAAATTGAAAAATCTGACAAGTATCTTTTGTGCGGCTCAGTCTGATGATCATCTCTGCCAAGTTTCATGAAAATCGGAAGAAATTTGACTTTTATTATTAACTTTTTATTTTATTATTAACTTTTCATAGAGTTTGGAATAAATCCAATATGGTGGAGGTTCAATATGGCGGAAAGTGACATAATAGGGGTCATTGAACTCAGGTCAGTCTAGGGATTCCAACAGTACCTGATTTGTTAAAATCGGACACACACTCAATGGTCACATACGTGAATGCGAGTCCAGTTTCGACCCATTGGTGGCACTAGAGTGTGAATCAGTGCACCGAATTTCATAACTTTAGACCCAGCGGTTCAATTTTCGGCCAAATTTTGACCTGTTGATGGCGCTAGACGGCTGGGTTTAGAGATCCGTAAATTAGCGTGAGTGGTCAGTGCAGTGTCCCGAAACTTTCTGCCAAATTTCAGCACTTTTTAGCCAGGCGTTCTATGGGCTGCCATAGACTCCAATGGCAGAGGAACAATAATAGGAAAAGCTAGTAACTCAATGGCAGCTTCGCTGCTAGGCCCCCAATTATGAATACAGGTGTAGAATTGAACAAACACTTGCTTAAGTTCATTCTTACTTCATTAAATGGAACTTTCAGTGGGCCACATTCTAATCACATATTTGTGATCATACTCAAAGGTTTTTTTAAGACTGCATTCACACTCACATTGTATTTTAGAACAGCATCAGCCCAGGACCACAGATTCAGGTCTTTTCTAGATGAAGACTGTTGGTCATACATTTGCCGTTGTTTGTATGAGTGTAGGCATAGTTGAGGTAACAGTTGGTATTAGATGCTTGTTTTTGTCCAAAGAAATTTACAAAACATATTCACATTGCACTCTGAAACAGGTCAGATGAGGCCCTAATCTGGCTCAGAGGAAAGGCCGATGGTTATAGCTGTAGTTTATCCACTTCAGTTCTGCCTTCGCCTTCTGCAGAGCAGGGTTGTTTAAATCATCACTCTCTCCTCAACAGGCGTTATCTTATGTTTGTGTTTTCAGAGTGTTAGTTTGAATTATTTATGCCATAGTTGTTTGGTGCAGAAATGTCTATTTATGGCACTGCAGGTACATCAACAATGAGCTGGTTTCTACGGAAACAGATACTAAGACAAAAACAAAACAAGATCTCACAGCAACAAAGTTGATGACTTCTTGATGAAACACATTCAAAAACAACACTGCAAGCACAATGAACTACAAAGCCAAGCAAAACCTCTGAAAACATCCCCTGATGGCTGTCAGTGCTTACAGCATCTTGTTAATGCAGTAAATGAGGGTTACAAATATTGGTTTACTGGAACTAATTAGCAGTCAAATCAGCAGATCAGCAGAGTCCTCGGCTCTTGTGAAAATGTTGAAAAGAGTTTGTTGAAGGGATGCTGTGTCCTGGCACCTCATATAGAAACGCGTGTGAATTTCGTGTTTGTGTGAACCAGACCCACTGACTGAGTGTGCAGCATCATTGTGGTGGCGTTGACGTGTCTGTGCGAATCCCACAATCTTGAACAAGAGAGCAGACACATTTCCAAACACCCGCTGCCACAGAGCTAATTGATGGCCTCGACTTGTTTTGAAATCTCTAATAGGCTGTTTGCTTTTGTTGGGTTGGCACAAAAATGGCATGTTTATTCAAGCTAGCGGGATTTATTTGGAGCAAGCGCCATTTTAGATGTCAGAAGTTCTGAGAAATTCGGCTTGCATGTTAACTATGCTCCCATTTTACAACCAGTGTTTGCACATCAGCAAATGGTGTTTATAATGACTCAGTCAGAGTTGCATACATCAATCAATATTTTTTTGTTTAATTTCATTTTAATAAACATGCACATTTGCAGATGAGTGCCACTTATAAAAGATGCATACTGTGTTAGCTTACACAAGCAGCGTTTGAGATGTTTTGCTCTCTTTTGCTCTCTTTTGGACTCTTCCCGTGCAGAGCAGCTGTGAAGGAAAGCACAGGGTTGTTTTGGTCATTTAGAACATATTAGTCACCCACCAAATTGCCTCTGACATGAGAGGACATTTATTTTTTGTTTTCTTTCGTTCCTTCTTTCTTTCTGTCTTTCTTTCTTCTCCAGGTGTGTCCCTGCAGAGCTTCTGTAGGAAATGAGTTCAGGCAGCTTTTTAAGACCCACCTGCTGCGGAAGTTATGCATTCAGGAAGCCCTCTTCACCCCCACCACACACACACACACACACACACACACACACACACACACAAAAAAACATACACACACACACACACACACACACACACACACACACACACACAAAAACACACACACACACACACACACAAACGCACACACACACAGACACACACACAAACGCACACACACACACACACACACACACACACACACACACACACAAAGCATTCCCCTATCCGCACCGCCTCCCCCACAACCAACCCTCTCTCCTGCCCCCTTCAACCTTCTCATTGACACACACACACACACACACACACACAAAGCATTCCCCTATCCTGCACTTACTCCCCCCCACAACCACCCCTCTCCTGCCCCTTCAACCTTCTCATTGACACACACACAGACATGGACACACACACACACAGACACACACATGGATGTTGGTTCCTGTCTATACTGTCACTCCTCATCCTCCCTGCTTTTTTTCTCAGCTGCTTTGTTATGTAACACGCAACTCATATAATTAGCTGACAGTGGTAAAGAACACACACACACACACACAACCCTAAGCCTGAACAGAAACATGGAGGTTTGTATTTCTCAGCTGCTTTGTTATGTGACAACACGCAACTCATAATTAGCTGACAGTGGTAAAGAACATACACACACACACACACACACACACACACACACACACAGTCTCTAACATGCACTTGCTGAGCAGTTAATCAAGTGTCACTAGCACAATGTGAGATTGTGACCTGACGTGAACCAACCCCTCTCACTCTCTCTCTCCCTCTCTCTCTCTCTCTCTCTCTCTCTCTCTCTCTCTCTCTCTCTCTCTCTCTCTCTCTCACTCTCACACACACACACACACACACACACACACACACACACACACACACACACACCCCTGTCTTGTCTGTTTGCATTTGAGAGTGGAGAAGGGCCACTGAGTTCACAGGGTGGACTGAGTGGAGGAGGCAAGGCAAGGTCACGTCCAGTCCTCTGCCACCCGCCTGTCAGAGAGCCAAAGAGCCTCACAGGCCATTAGGAGTGGACCAGCTCTCTCTCTCTCTCTCTCTCTCTCTCTCTCTCTCTCTAGTTCTCTCTAGTTCTCTCTCCCCCCTATGCTCTTTCTCCCTCTTTCACTCTCTCTCTCTAGTTCTCTCTCCCCACTTTATCTCTCTCCCTCTCTCTCTCTCTCTCTTTCTCTTTACATAGAAGTGGAGCAATGTCTTCCTTTTTGCCTGGGCTTTTTCTGTCTCCTCCATGCTTGCTTCCTTTTCTTTTTTCTTGCCCTAGTTTCTCCCAACTTCTTCACCACCCACTCTTCCCGTCTCTCCTCCTTCTCCTCTTTTGCATTCGTGAGCTAGCTGAGCTAAATCATTTCTCTATTTTTCTTTACCCCAGCGGTATTTATTGTATTTTATTTATATTTCATTTTTTGACCCAATTGTTGATTCCTTCCTCCCAAAAAGCCTCTCGCTATCTGACTCCCTCAGCTCTACATCCAGTGGATTGGTTTGGCAGCCACCGCTCTCTCTCCCCCTCTCTCTATCTCTCTCTCTTTCTTTCTCTCTGTTTTCAAAAATCACACAGATTCCTCTCAGGAGCTTATTCCACTGAATGTATGTGGAGTGACATCGGCGCTGCGTCTCAGACAGGCGGAGAATAGAGGCCTTTCTTGCTGAGCGCGCCGAAGCTGCTTTGTGCTCGTCAGTAAGCCGCCACCACTCAGCCGTGGGCTGATGCCTCTCCTCTCTTCCTCGTCTTTCCTTTCCCCTATACTCTTCTCTTCATCCTCTTCTCCCTTTTCCCTTTCCTCTTTTCCTCTCCTCTCTCCTCTCTTCACTGTTCCTTTCCTCTCCTCTCTTCTTCTTCTCTCTCTTCTCTTCATCTCCCCTCTCCTCTCCTTGCCTCACTTCTCTCTCCTCCACTCTCCTATCTCCTCTCCTCACCTCTCTCCTCTCTCCTCTCCTCTCCTCTCCCCCCCCTTCTCCTCTCTCCTCTCCTGTGTGGCTGACTCTCAGGTTTTATGGGAAGGCGTAGTAGGACATGTGAGCCCTGAATAAGATCAAAGACGCCTGGTGATGCTGCTTCCGAGATTCCACTGTGCGCTCCAGATAATGTCCTAATGCTTGCGCTCTCTCTCTCTCTCTCTCTCTCTCTCGCTCTCTCTCTCTCTCTCTCTCCTTTCTGGCAGAGAATTAAAAAAAAACAGCCAATTATTAGGCCCTTGGATTTAGCCTCTAACAGATTCACTTTATTTTTAATACTGTATATAATACCTTAAAACCAATTCCTGTCAAGTATTCAAACAGTGTATGTATTTTTGGAGCATGTAAAGGACATTGTGCATTGTGTTGTGAGGTGATATGTAGACCTATTCTGCTGCATAAAGATCCCTTCCTAAGGCATTTCCGATGACACAGAAAACAACTTTGAGCAAATGAGTAGCTTGGGGACAAACAAAAAAGTATTACGCTATAAGTCCAATTAATTTTTATTCCAAAGTATCTGCGTTGTTTTTCAACGTTTCACCCGTAAAATCCTCAAGGAACAGATTGAAAGGGTCTTTAAGTAAAATGATATGCTGTTCTGAATATGATGTATTTTGCATCATCAGAGCTCAGCTCCTGTGTTTAGGGGCTACGCTGGAGTTGGGCTTGTCAGCACTCCTTTCAGATACTTTCCTCCCCCTGCTCCCAGCGGGCCTTCACTATTTAGGACAATGCTCTCTGCCTATACTTTACAACGGCCTGGATGGAGCGAGCACTCAGAGGAGGCCTAGGGAGGTGTGTGTGTGTGTATGTGTGTGTGTGTGTGTGTGTGTGTGTGTGTGTGTGTGTGTGTACATGTGCATGCGCGCTGATGAAGAAGAGCCTGCCATCAGGCATTACTCTTTCATTTCCAAATCCTCGTGACAAACTGCCAAAGGCTCTCAGCACTCAACTCACGCTGATGCATGCACACACACACACACACACACACACAGACACACACACAGACAGATGCAGACATACACACGTACACACACACACACACACACACACACACACACCTAAGATAACGGCCCTGACCACATAACTGCTCCGACCCTGATCTAGCATTGACATGCACGCGCACACACACACACACAGACACACACACAGACAGATGCAGACCTACACACACACACACACACACACACACACACACACACCTAAGATAACGGCCCTGGCCACATAACTGCTCCGACCCTGATCTAGCATTGACATGCACGCGCACACACACACACACAGACACACACCCAGACAGATGCAGACCTACACACGTACACACACACACACACACACACACACACCTAAGATAACGGCCCTGGCCACATAACTGCTCCGACCCTGATCTAGCATTGACATGCACGCGCACACACACACACACAGACACGCACGCAGACAGATGCAGACATACACACGTACACACACACACACACACACACACACACACACACACACCTAAGATAACGGCCCTGGCCACATAACTGCTCCGACCCTGATCTAGCATTGACATGCACGCACACACACACACACACACACACCTAAGATAACGGCCCTGGCCACATAACTGCTCCGACCCTGATCTAGCATTGACATGCTCCAGACTTATATTCCTTTCTTTTTTCTTTCTTTTATCCATCCATCTTCCTTTCTTTCTCTCAGGCCATGGGCACTGTGTGAGAAGACTTTCACTTTGATGGACATTCGAAGCCTGAGAGTAGACTTGGCTTCAGTTCTGTCAGTACTTCATGATCCCACTACTGTTCTGGGCTACAAGTGGAGTATAAGTAACAATAATATAACACTTATTAGTCCACAAATAAATGAAAATAGGCAAAGGACACAGATGTGTCAAAACAGACTTTGTGCATTTTACGTTGTTTTAGAAAACAGCAATATTGAGCACTTCATTTGGTCATGTTAACTTCTCAGTCTCCTGGGCTGGTGGCAAAAGTTTAACCCAAAGCTCTTCCTACAGCTGCAGAACAGTAATATAGCCAGTGTTCTATTGCGGTGGAATTAGCAACGTGCACGTGTCAGGCATTCCATTCTAATGACAAACGGACTCGGATCTAGAGACATCACGCATACGCTATGGCTGTGGACTTCAAAACTTAATGGGAGGAGACGCTCCCAGTCCCCGCGGTCATTAAGTTATAATGTTAATGTTACCTGGCAGACAGTGAAATTTATAACATTACATTAGATATGTATTGAGAGGGTCAATGAAGAGAATAGGGTGGAGACAAGTGAATATAAACTATAAATGTGCACAGCCTCCTTAACTGTTAATGAGAATCTGGAGAGGAGAATGAATAAATAACTTTTATTTTATTACTTAAGCATTTAGTTGACACTTTTATCCAAAGCGACTTACCAATGCCAATTGCAGGGGCCTCTCTCCCTGAAACAACTTGGGGTTACATACATTGCTCAAGGGCACAGTGATGGCTGCTGGGAATCGAACCCACAACTTTTGGTAGCCACTGCAAGTTAAGTTCCTTAGACACTACACTACCAACACCCCTTAATCAAAATGAATGAAAGAAATCAAAATCATTGATTCAATATATCACCTATTTTGGAATTTTACCCGGAAATAAATGCTATGTTTTGATTGGCTGTTCGGAGTCTTTTTTTTTTTTGATTGGCTGGTGAGTGGTTGGATACTTACATGCACCCGGCCAGAAATCCATTCAGATGCCTGCGCCTCGTCCATTGATAAGATATGTGGACACCATGGTATATCTAGTAGGCTAATTTCACTGCGTGAGAAATACAAGGTGTGGTGGGTGAACGTGTGAATGGTTGAAATGCGGGTGTCTCGCACTCCATTGTGTGAGACTTGAGAACCCTGGTGTGGAACAATGTGGAATGTTTACATAATTAAACCAAAATGCATTGCCAAATTTCAATACCAGTACACACACAGTTGTGGCCAAGTTACAGCTACACATTCTGTAGTCTTGGTTACTTTTTTAAGCCTGTAAACTCATCCGCTTATCTGTTAAGTGATTCATGCAGCCATGTTGACCTCCAGAGCGACTCTCCCTGTTGCCCAACCGTACCCTGCCCTGGCAAGACTGGCAGACTGGCATCCCATCCCAGCGCTCCCCCGCTGGCACCGTCTGTGGCCTGACATCCTGGCATCCTCCCTCGCCCAGCGCAAGGTTGGCGGATTAAATTTTAACATGACTAAGTACGCATGAGTCATATCCTCTGTTTACCTAGAGACCACGAGCAGGCCTGAACTACTGAACCAGTGGTAACTAGTTCAGCACAGGGAAGATGAGAAAGAGGGAGGAAGAGAGAGAGAAAGAGGGAGAGAGAGAGAAAGATGGAGTAAGAGGGAGAGGGAGGGAGGGAGAGAGAGAGAAAGATGGAGTGAGAGGGAGAGGGAGGGAGGGAGAGAGAGAAAGAGGGATAGAGAGAGGAGGGGGAGAGAGAGAAAGATGAAGAGAGAGGGAGAG
>NC_063211.1:19967883-19987883 GCF_017589495.1 Alosa alosa | reverse complement strand
TTGATTGGAGAGAGAGAGAGAGAGATGTTAGGAAATTTTATTTTTAGAAGTAAAAATAATCAAGGAAAACAGACAAGCAAAAAAGAATTAAGTCCTGTAGAATCATTAACTGCCCCATGGTTTCCTTCAGATTTGGCAAAGCCTCATGAATCACACACAGAAAGGTCCTAGACAGAACGAACGGAGAGCAGCGAAAGCATGAAGTAAGAACAGAGAGAGAGATGAACAAATTCAAAGAGATGGATAACTGGAGAGAGAGAGAGAGAAAGAGAGAGAGAGAGAGAGAGGAGTTCTCCATGTGGCCGCCATACTTAGCCCTCTCACCAAAGATTGATTAAGGGGCGTTGCGTTCTCACATCTTGCATCAAAAGGAGGTTTGGGTTTCAGCTGTAAACCTAAAGCATATGATGGCTATAAGCGATGTAACCCCCCCACACACACACACACACACACACACACACACACACAATGTAACTTCTCTTAGTTAGCAATATAATGATCTGGAGGCATCTGCCATCAAGGGTCAGCTATAAAAGAGGTCTAAAACATCTGCATATACACATTCAAACGGATACACTTTAATCACATGCCCACTGACACACACACACACACTTTTAACATTGTGTTATTGTCTACATTAGCTTGCCCTGATGGTGACAGCAAACCAGGGCTCGAATTATCTTTTTGTCTTTAAGGGGGTCTCTCTATCTCATAAAAAGTTGGCACACCCCGCGCATAGCCTAACAAGGCGATACAATGAAATAGCCTAGGCGCAAGTTTCACTTTTGCGCAGTACAGTATATGCGCATGGTAGGCCTAGGCTTTACCTTGACACACGCACACAACAGACATAGATTTTTCATACGAATTGATTACTTTTAATTAATTTCAACATATTATTGATTGTAATAGTCCATATCTCATTTCAATTTCACAATACAAAGAAATAGACTAAATGATTTAGTCTGTGCCATTCTCAATTTCACAACGTAACTCATTTAAACCAGACCACCGTCTCAGATAGGCTATCCTCAGTGTCAAACACAATAATGCATGCAGTGTAACTTATACACAGGGGAAACTGGCAGAAATGAATAAAGCCAGCCAAACTATGTTCTAGTAGGCTAATGTGTTGAACCGTGGAAAATTAATAGAGGAACAATTTTGGAGTTTGCACTGAGATATTGTCGGGTAGCCATTGAATATTCCGACATCAGAGATTGCTAACAGGTGTTTCAAAATAGCTGGGAACTTTCCGGAGCTCTGAATGGCAGAGGATAGCTAGATCATCAGACAACACAATCATTTTATGCTGCATTATGGGCCATAATTTATGGCTTTGTCAATCAACATAGAATAGGTGAAGCCAAGTTCAACAGCAAACAGGACTTTTCAGCACGACAAACCACGAGGGCTAGCCCAATGAACGCCTATGCAAATAGACAAAACACTCACATCAAAGCAGGGTGACTTCTTCAGATTTGCGAGTGCTGTCAAATCGTCATGGTTTGCTCATATAGTCTAGTGGTGTGGTGGTGAAGTGTCATGCTGCGCTCAAGAGCGTTAAGTGTAGGTCTACGTCCCGTAGTAGCCTATATTTTAATTTAACGTCTTTAATGGTAAGAGATCGCATATGAGCGGTTGTTTAAGATTAAAGTACAATGCCAGACACCTTCAGATATGAAGACCCCCTCAGGTTTTTGACTTTGTTGCTTTCATGGGAGCCAGTCCTCACTCTATGGGAGCTCGGCTCCCTCTGGCTCCCACGTGTTAATGCGAAGAAGGTTTTTGTCCACAGAATTAGCAGGAAATCTCTAGAATTAGCAGGACTCTCCAGCCTAGGGGAGTTTTTACTTAACTGATTAATGTTTAATTGATTATTAAAACAAAACTAAATTCAATTATTCAAAGTTAGCTCTACGGGTTTGGTGAGACTGAAAGAAAACCATTTCTAAACATGCTTGACTGCTCCTTACCAGTGAAGCTCATAAGAGTGTGTGGCCTGCAGGACAGCATGCCTGTGCACGTCAGGGGAGGACGCGGCAGAGGACAACAGGAAAGCAGGAGAATGACAGAAGGAAGTAAGCACAGTAGAAAGAAAAGGAAAGAAAGAAAGAAAGAAAGAATGAATGAAGGAAGACACCAATAAAACCATTTCAGGTAAACACAGCCTGCCTGAACCATTGATGGGAATTGATTCCCCTCTCACCCAAAGAAAGAAAGAAAGAAAGAAAGAAAGAAAAAAGAAAAACTAAATATCAGAGATGCTTTTGGCTTTCGGCCTGTTCCAGTGGTTTGTTCTTCTTTAAGAACATGACATGTACTCTAGTCTAAATATTTCATTTGAACTCGTCTGTGAGCGTTCAATCAGTGAAATGGGCCAAAGCAGCCACAGTTTTGCCCACACTGCAGGGGAACACAAAGAAAGCCCTGCTCCACATACACACACACACACACACACACACACACACACACACCACACACACACACACACACACACACACACACACACACACACACGTACACACACACACACACACACACACACACACACACACACACACACACACACAAACAAACACACATACACAAGCCATGTCTGACATTCCTGCTGAGCTGAAGCAGCAGAAACACTGTGTTGTCTCTGCACACTGGCTGTTTACAAATAGCTGCCTCCTCCATAGCTGGTGTCTGACTTCAATTTGATATGATGATTTAGCCACGCTTGCTAGCTGAGTCACACTTATGCCCGAAGTTCCTGCTGCCCAGAGGCCGAGAAAGGCAGTGAGGGAGGTGAAGAATGACAGAGTGTGTGTGTGTGTGTGTGTGTGTGTGTGTGTGTGTATGTGTGTGTGTGTAATAGAGAGGGAGGGAGACTGAATGTCCTGTGTAGAGAAACAATGCGGTCTTGCTGGCAGAGGCCTGTAGCACTGTACCGAATAGAGGATGGAGGGGGGTAGTGTGTGTGTGTGTGTGTGTGTGAGAGAGAGAGAGAGAGAGAGAGAGAATTGGGAGGGAGGAAAGGTAGTGTGTGTGTTTGTGTGTGTGTGTGTGTGTGAGTGTGTGTGTGTGTGTGTGTGTGTGTGTGTGTGTGTGTGTGTGTGTGTGTGTACAGAGAGGGGGAGATATCAGCGACCCAGTACATTCTCTTCCTGTTAGGCAGCCTGTTGAGCCGCCTCTCTGGTGGAAAAGTCAACTGCAGACCACTGCAGCGAGTGAGTGCACTTAAAGCTAAAGTCCGCAATTCTGGTGAAGGCAGCTGATAGAAGGTATTTGAGATCAAACGCTAAGCAAATAACATGTCTCACTGTGCAGCTTCACTCTTGAAGCAACACTCTGATTGGCTGGAAAATGTATGGCTCGACATAAACCTCTCTGAATTAAACAACATGGGATAACAATCACAGGCCTCTCCTTTAACCATTACAAGCAGCCTGACCAAATTAAACCAATCACAGAATGGTGAGTAGAAATAAGAGGTGTCCTGTCAGAGGACTGAGAGGGGGACAGTCCTAAGGCAGTAATAGCTGTTGATGTTATCTCTTACTAGGTGTATCCACATCTCCCAGTGTGTGTCCAAGGTTAGTATGTGACGTACTAACCTGTACTGCTGGGTTAAAACTGACTTGACTTTGACGTTGTTTAGTTTTGACTAGTTTCAGTTTTCATAAATACCTATACCACTCTCATTGTGTTCAAAATTTATACAAATAGAAGGTTGGTCATGACTAATCTTTCTATCCATGTTTACCATCCAACCCCTAAATATCCATTTGTAACTTTATCTCAAAATCCAAACCGTTTCTAAAAATGAAAAGCAATTGTGTGTGAATAGTTTTAGACTGGCGTGTGGTCTGAAAATTGAGAAATGTTGGGAAATCTGTGGTCTTGGACAAACTAGCCTCAAGGTTTTCTAAATATTACTATATTTTTCTGCAATGTGACCTGACTCATAACAAGGCACCACACCTATTTAGGTACGCAACATTTGAGAAACCCTGACCGGGGTCAAATGACCGTTACATTCTTCATGCTAACCCTTTAACTCCATCTTTTCTGTGCTTCATCTGTTTTAAAACGGCCTTCTATTAATGGACACAGGGGAGATTTAAGGCCTGTAACTCAGATCACCTCTTCTCCTTCAGTCCCAAAGAATGAGTCAGCAAAAAATATTTTCCTTTTCTGTGCCACACAAGAAATAAATCAGCTCGTAATGAGATCTCACCTGTTTTTCGAAATCCTCCTTGAAATAAGACAATAATAAGAATAAGTCAAAAAGAAGAATTTTAAGTTTAACTAAAGTTGAACTTAGATCGGAGGAAGGTGATTTCTCATATATTCAAATAAAGAATACGAATAAGCGGCTAGAATCTTGATGTTAATTAAGCTCAATTATGTCTAGGAGTTAAAGTATTGGATTGACAAAGCAGAGACCACCTTTCCTATATGGGCAGAGAAGGTCTTTCTCTTTATGATTTTTCCATCACGTCATACAGCATGTCCCAGCTATATACAGGAGAGATGAGATTTTGATTGCCCTTCAAAAGGGTCACTGTAAATCTGAAGAGAAGGCCAGAGTGTGTGAGCTGACTGACAATGCAGCTCGGTTAAAGCAGGGAACATTGCTGCACCTGAAGTTATATCACATGCTCAAAACCATTATATAGATCATTTCGATCTGTTCCTAGATGGTTTCCGGTCGAAACGTCCAAAACTAACGCAGATACTTTGAAATGAAAATGAATTGAGACTTGAAATGAATCGCCTCTACATTTTGTTTGTCCCCAAGTTACCATTAGCTCAATGTGGTTTTCTGTTTTCTGTCATTCTGCCTGCCCTGTGCTGCTATATTATATTGCTTCTAATAGTCATGGCAGCTGTCAGCATTTTGTGTGCTGCAGCCTAATCAACATGAACCACATTAAAGCAGAAACAGCAGGAGACGGAACTTCACAGTAGCTCTCATGGCTACTGCTCAGCATCACTCTGAGGACATATCTGTGCTGACATTTACAGTGATTCCTTCCAATGAAAGCAGTCCTTCCCTCAGGTGTGCTGCCCCATCACACTCAGGTGAAAGACATATCCTGTCCTTTGTACTGCGGAGAGGGAAATGGCCACACACACAATGGCCTTTTCAGTGCGCTCTGAATGAGACTGTCGTTTGAGTGGAATGTGGCGTGTCTCGCTTTTGCCCCTCTCGCTGTCAACAGGAGTCCAGGCCCTGCCAGGTGGTGCCAAGACCGTCAGCTGAAGGAATGCACAATGAAGATGAGTCCTGTAGGTACACTCGTTCTTTCAGTCTGTCTCCCCCTTCATTTCTCTCTCTCTCTCTCTCTCTCTCTCTCTATGACTACGTCTACATTATTGTGGATTCCTTTGAATCCGAAAGACTTTCTTTACAGATCGATGTTGCGTCCGCATTACCCCATTGTATTCGAGCTCCTGAAAATGGAAAGATTATAATCCGCTGGCAACCCTGTATTCATTTGAAGACGCAGGCTTTGCGCATTAGTGTGGTCTGAGAGTGTAGTCTCTCTCTCTCTCTCTCTCTCTCTCTCTCTCTTTCTCTCTCTCAGTACAATAACATGACAGAGCTACCAAAACCAGTATTTATAACAACATAATAGTAATGTAACAGTAATAAACTTTAAAAGAATAGGCCAGATCTAGGCTTCTGGTCTAATCTACTTCCAATTAATTATGCTAAGCTAGGCTAACGGTGTCAGACTGGGTCATTGCCCACACAGAGAGGGGTACAGTATGTATCCTCTTATCCAACTCTGGGATAGACAGCAGATAAGCTAATTTTCCTCTAAGAAATACTACAGAGAAAAAGATTTAAAAAAAAGAAAAACTATCACTCACTCCCCCAATGCCCCTCTCTCTCTTTCTCTTTGTTTGTGTCTTGAGTTAGTGAATCATGTAAAATGAATCAGCAGTTACTGTATGAGTTATTTGCACACAATATTCAATCAGAGCAACTAAGCTCGGTGGTGTGTGAGTGTGAGTATGACCATTAACATGGCGTTTGTGTAATATCCCCTTATAAATATTTGGGTTGTGGTTTTTAGTGATGTCAGTAAATGTCATGATGTCAGTAAAAAGGGATTATTCTTTTGCTGATATAATTGACCTTGTGGCCTTGTGGATATATTATGTGGGTGTGGGTTGTGATTATATATATCTGTGGCACACACACACATATAAATGTATATATATACACACAATCTCATACATACACATACGTTAGCAAACATGAACTCACTGACTCACATACACACACACACACACACACACACACACACACACACACAGCTACAAACAAGCAGAAGTGTTCCAGAGGGGCGTTTGGGTTTGTCTGTCTCTATGTAGGAGTGTTTGCCTTTCTGAGTTTGCTCATGATTTGTGTGCCTCTGGTGTCATGTCTGAGGAGCTTTACAGTGCTGTTTATCAGCATGGAGGAGGTTGTGCACACAGACACACACACTCACACACACACATATGCACACACACACACTCAAACAAACACACACACACACACACACACACACACACCTAGATCAGAAGAGATCAGAAATATCTCTGTTAGGAAATTGGGAGTTGTGTGTATGTGTGTGTGTGTGTGTGTGTGTGTGTGTGGTGGTGGTGGGGGTTATTATTTTTCTTGCCCTTCGCTGTATTTCTAAAAGCACTGAAGGAAAGTCTGGGAGGAGGACTATAGACCTTTGCCAATGCTAATACATCTGTTGAGCTAAAGCAGTCCATTGTCTGTCCAGTCAATGTCTGACAAGCAAAGGGGGTAGTTAGTATCATCTCTAGGCTACACATGTAGACAGAACGTTATGTGGCAGTGGCAGAGCCCAGTGTGTTACCGTCAAGAGTTGCTATTAGGGGAGGAGCTGTGGCCCAAGCAGCACCACGAACCCCATACAGGTCTAATGCTCATGGGGACTTCTGACCTGCGGTCATTTCCCAATCCCACCCCATCTCTCTCCCACTTGCCTCCGTAACGGATACATAGCTGTGCGTGAGGAACGTTAGTAAACCTCACTGCCTGGCGCCTCAAGAGCAGTGTTGGTAGAAAGCTAGCAGCCTGGGCTTTTAGCTCGATTTTCAGCACGCTCGATTCCTGATCTGAGGTGCTGCTGTTCACGGGTTCGAGTCCGGGCGTGTGCAGGGCTGAACCGCGCAGGTTCAACACAATGCAGGTTACACCTTCTGTCACTCTTCACTGTCCTATCCAAGTTAAAGGCAAAAGGCGCCAAAATATATACTTGCTGTTAGTATAGTAAGTTGCTATTAGTACTACTCTTATTACCAGTGTTGGGAGGGTTACTTTCAAAATGTATTCCGTTACAGAATACATGCCCAAAAATTTAATTTGTAACATATTCCGTTACGTTACTTAATCTGAGTAACGTATTCTGAATACTTAGATTACTTCCGCATTGAATTGCATTTTATAAGTGTGGGAATGCGGCCATCAAATCCTGCTTAGGCCTACTAAACAGGCCTATTCTGTGTGTTCTTCTGTTCCAAATGGCTGAAGTGTTATAGGCCCACATAAGATAATGTAATGTCAACTAAGCGATACAACTTTAAAATAGCAAGGTGACCACTAAAACTACAGCAGGCGACTAGGCTAATTAAAACAAACAAAATAAATAGGCTACTTTAAGGGCGTAGCCAGAAATTATAATTAAGGTGTGCCTGTGAGACATCGGTGGCATCAACCCAGTACAAGTGAGGGACGCATATGACAGGTGGAATGCAAATGACCTGTAAATGTAAACACTATGCTACTGTAGGCTATATCAGTGCTCTCAAAATGAACGTGATCGCGTAATGACAATCAAAAACAGCACGTTAAAATATGCTACTAGCAAGAATAATTCTTCAGAGGCTGCACCATATAATTCATTTTAAAACGTAAATGTAAAAAAAAAAATCCATAAATCTATTTTAAGTTAGAATAAAAAAACTTAGAATGCAGTACCTATTTTAGAGATTGGTTTTATTGTAGGTCTAAATCAACACGTGAACTAGGCTTTGTTTATTGATTAGCAAACTGTGTAACCGATTGGCTGAAGTAGCCTGAGCTATTAATACTTGGGAAAATATCCTTTGAACAGACATCAGGAACCACAATCAGTGAGGAACAGGAGTTACCTCCACTTACTTTACTCCTAATTTGCTGTGCAAACAGTCATTTCAGGGTCTCCGATGACGCGTCCATAATGCGCACTGGCTGCGTTTTGAGGCTAGTGCAAGACGGCGGGGCTTGGATTTAAACATGGAAGAAGGAACATTTATTTAGAGAGTGAATAAACGTATGAAACAGAGAAGTATCGTCATGTAATCCATTGATTTTAACAATGTAACTGTATCAACTATTTAACTTGTAACTGTAACGGAATACAGTTACTCATAATTTGTATTCTGAATACGTAACGCCGGTACATGTAATCCGTTACTCCCCAACACTGCTTATTACTAGGATAACGACTTCTACTGCTACTGCTACAGTCATGGGCGGACTGGCCATCTGGCATACCGGGCATTTTCCCGGTGGGCCGACGCACCTTTTGGGCCGATAGAATAGGCTATATATATAATTTAATTATTTTGACCAACGATCGGGTCCAAAGGAAGGACAATCAGCGGCCCATTGGTTACATTTCAATATTGACACTGGACTGATCCAATAACAGCTCACGTCAGGCATTTTGGCTCAGAGCCAGGATTCTGTGAGCGCGTCAAAAGTTAATCAAAGTTGCCTACACGAAATTGCGGCGGGTGCCGGTAGTGACAATTGTGCAAAATTATCACCAATGTAGAAGCTTCAAAAATACAATATTGCAAGTAGGCTAGCATATGTCAGCAACATGTTGAAGTTTGTTGAGTTTGAACGAGGATGTAAACAAGCATACAGAGCAAGGGACAGTGAGCAGGTGGAGATTGCGAGCCTAGTTGAGGCTAGGCTACATGATAAGAACTCCGTGGTGGAGCAGGTAGGCTGTGACATGCCATGATGATTATGATGATTATGATGACTTATAAATTGCGATAATGTAATGATATGGTAGCCTATAACATAGTAAGGCTGTGCTGTGATTATAATAACAAATAGCGCAACTTAAATTTTCTAAATGAATGATTTGCAAACCCAGACAGCAAAATGGTGTCAAATCGACGTTAATTGTTGGTCAGATTGATCAATTTCCGTCAGATGCCCAAAATTCAACATCGATGGCATGAGTGGTGGTTGGTCTCTCAAAGTAGAGAAGGGTTCTATCTTGGAAGGGTTATCATGGTAAAGAAGGGCTAAAAGACTAGACTGACGGAAATGTAGGTTACAAAACGTCACGTCATGCACAAGCCAACTAAGCTACAGTATATATAACCTATGCATAGGCTACTGGAAGACACTAAAGATAATTAGTTCATGTAACTGTACTGTTCCATACGGAGCCCTAGAGGGGTCATCGCAAAATGTTTTGCGAGAATGTGCGCTCGTTTTCCTACATTGTGCGCTCGTTTTACTAAATTGTGCACTCGTTTAACTAAATTGTGCTCTCGTTTAACTATATTGTGCACTCGCTTTACTAAATTGTACACTCGTTTTACTAAATTGTGCGCTCGGTTTACTAAATCGTGTGCACAATTTACTAAATTGAGCTCTCATTTTAAGCATTGTAACACGAGTACACAATTTATTAAACGAGTGCACTATTTACTAAAACGAGCGCACGATTTACTAAAACGAGGGCAAGATTTATTAAAACGAGAGCACAATTTGTGAACATGGTTATAGAACATTGTGTGCACGATCTACTTAAACGTTAACCTGACCCTAGCCAGATGAATTTCGCTCCGCCTAGCTCCACTCATCCATCTGGAACCGATCCATTTAAGTGTTGCTTCAGAAGGCTGGGCCTAATCAAAAAATGCTTGCATATGATTGAATAAGCCACTTGTCCGTCATCTATTGACGTGCTACTTCAACCACTCACATCGAAGCCAACCCGTGGACGCTAATAACAGACTCACAGTAAACTACGCTATGTCACATCCATGAAACTCCGCCCTGCGTCCTGATTGGCTAAACCATAAAGTTGGTTGGAGAAATCACTCTCAATGGAAGAGGTCCCAGATGGATGTGAGTGAAGCTAGGCGGAGCTAAGCGGAACGAAATTCATCTGGCTAGGGTCAGGTTACTTAAACGTGGCCACAATTTGTAAAACGTGCACTCAATATTGTCTTGACACATGTAAACATGAGCATGTTATAGTATATTTTGAGATCTCGATCTACCAAAAGCGCACCCGCGAATAATTAAAGCGTGGGCTCGAAGAAATTAAATTGTGTGCACAAAAGCGTAGTGTGGTGTCAAAGGGTATCCCGGGAATGACGTCGGGAGGTGTGTCGCTTGTAGTGGCGTAGAGAGGAATCTCATTGATTGCAGTGCACCTGGATATAGCCCCGTTAGGTAGGCTGTAGGTGGGAGAAGCAGATGATTGTGTGTGTTTGCACAGGCCCCTTGCCATCATTGTCCAGCTGAACGTTTGCCGAAGTTTTGAGTGTTTGTTGAGGTCCAAGTGTATGCAGAGCTGTGGTGTTTATCGCGAACGGTGTGAGCTGGTCTACATATAGCGCTTTCAGACATACGTGTAAGACCGGAGGTTCTGCCGATGTTAAACGGTGGGGCCGTATATCTGAACGACATAACCGGTCATATGGAAGTCCGAATTTAGCCGGTTGTTCTACTACTCCCCCACCTAGTATTTCCTCCGGACATTATGTAAATGTGCTGTGTCTGAACGAGGCATAGAACATGTGGTTAAAATTCACACCTAGTGAGAGGGCGTGTTGGTGACGTTTCTTTCGTGCGTCCATTCGTGCGCGTAGTGCTGTCCAGAAAATCTCCGACCTGGAAAGATGCAGACATCACAGAGCTACTGTCCATGAGGGCATACAACATTTTGATAGAACACATGAAGGGAATGGCACGTTGTAGCCTACAACTGCATGGCAAGGCCAAACGAATTCAAAAGACTGATAAGCAGAAGGCGCTGAAAAGGCAGTAGCCTACAGCGATGACGTTGACGACAATAACAGGAGTATTTAATAAATTGTTAGCCAACACGGTTTTCTGTTCATTGATAGCCTTCTCATGGCCTGAGCTGAGCTAGCTGATATTTGTTGAGCATATATGCCTAGAGAAAATGAAAACGAAGAAAACCCAACTTTGTTCCAAGCTCCTTACGTAAATGCAATATATAAGTATATATACTCTTTTGATCCCGTGAGGGAAATTTGGTCTCTGTATTTATCCCAATCCGTGAATTAGTGAAACACACACAGCACACACATAGTGAGGTGAAGCACACACTAATACCGGCGCAGTGAGCTGCCTGCTTCAACAGCGGCACTCGGGGAGCAGTGAGGGGTTAGGTGCCTTGCTCAAGGGCACTTCAGCCATGGCCCACTGGTCGGGGCTCGAACCGGCAACCCTCCGGTTACAAGTCCAGAGTGCTAACCAGTGGGCCACGGCTGCCCCAACAATAGACACATGGGGAGAGGATGCTTTTGGAAAAAAATAAACCATGAAAAAACGAACAACTTCACTGTTATGTTAGTATTTTGTTTGTTGCTTAAAAACGTTGTATGATGGCCTTGAAGTCTTGAGTTAGCCTACTGAATTGGCTGGTGGCAAGTTTGTGCTCTCTCTCTCCAGCATAAACCAGATTCTGGTACAGCGTTGAAAACAGATAAATGTGTTTATTGAAGCACACATACAAATACTGTAGGTCAATTTCAAGTGTGCACTTGCATTGACTAGCCAAGTATTAGCCTATACGCACAATAGATTTCTCTTCTTTAGCCTACATAATGCATAGGCTACACTTTGTAAACAAAAAGCAGCTGTGACAGGCAGCGGCAGCATATATTCTGCTTCAAAATCTTCTGAACTCTACAAGCCCCCACCCCTCACTCGACAACCACACAGAGATTCTGTAATGTGCGTGTACTGTATGTCGTTCACACATGCGTCATTATAAGGTCAGTATAAGGTCCGCAGGTTAGCATCATATCTGAATCATCCGAAGGGTAGGACCTCCGTTTGACAAACCTCCGCATATACTCCGGAGGTTATGTCTGAAAGCGCTTATAGCCTGAGAAGCTGAGCATCGTGAACGCCACTGTTTATCTCTCTAAAACTATGTTTTAGTCCGTATCAAAGCTTACCTCATTGTGTGCATCATTGGTGTGCGGGTGGGTTATATGGTGAGGCCCATCGGGCGCTAGAGGGAACCTTATTGTATTGGGTGGGTATTAGGCGACTACTAATACGCAGTAGCCTATTTGTACCAACAGTAGGTCTACGTGTTGTAATTGTTTGGGAGCTTGTCGCTGTGATGTGCTTCGATTGCCTTCTAGACCTCACAGTTAAGTCAACAATCCAGGAGATAGTGGAAACCGGTCATTACAACAGAGCCCGAGTAGCCTTTGTAGCCTAGTAGAATTTCCCCATTATAGGTCTCCATAGCTGGCGGTTGACACCACAGGTGCCCCTGCTACAAAGAGTAGAAGTCCGCTATAAACCATGACCACCTAAAGTCTTTAATTAGCTGCCTACGGTTATCATCACATTACCAATATGAACTGTTACAGACAGCTGTAGGCCTAGTCCATGTCAAAGTAACACGAAGTTGCCACCACAGCACATGGCGGTGAAAATGTCGGGGAATTACTAAATGTGAGCCGAAATACATATTTCGAGAGCTCAATTTAGGCCTACAACGGGGTTTTATTCATTCGAGGGCTCATTTAAAGGAAAACGTGCTCACGTTTTATTAATTCGAGGGCTCAATTAAAGGAAAACGTGCTCACAAATTATCACGACCAGAAAAAATCACTTAAAGTGAACTCTCCCGGGCTCCGTAGTTCCAAAATGTACCAGCAATGTAGGTAGGTAGTATAGCCTACAGGAATAAAATATTACCAGCAACAGCCCTGTTTATTTTGTGTTGTTTCAATTGTCCTACAGTGATAACTGGTATAAATTACATTAATGTCTAAGACAATCTGGGTAATTTAAAACTCTTTACACATAGGCTTCAGTATTTTTTGGTGCTGCTGTCAATTGTAGCCTATTGAATAATTTGAAATGATACTTTGAATTCAAGCAGAAACTCTTCTTTAATAATTGCTTGTTAGCCTACTTGAATATATCATATGCTCCATGCCTACTTCTGATCAGTCAGAGAAATAACCAATGAGGCCTACATCACTTTCAGTGCTCCATGACATTTGAAAATATATGCATATTCAAGGGTAATGCAAAGATTTTGTATTTAATTAGGTGTGCCTGACCTATTTGAGGGCCGCTTGAGCCAAATATGCACAGGGCCGATTTTTGATCCCAGTCCGCCCCTAGCTACAGTACTCCTACCAGGCCCGGAGTGGGTAATCGGGAGAATTCCCGGTGGGCCGCTTCACTTTTGGGCCGGTCGAGGGAAAAATATTGACATTTGTCACGTTAATCTATCTTCTCTTAAAGTTGGCTACACACGTTCGCATTCTAACACCGCAGCCTCTGCATGGGTTGTTCTCCCCTCCCAAGAAAAGTTAACTGGTTGGGTCCATATAGCCCGTCTTTCCTAAAAAGTTCCAGATAGCCTACCAGCCGGGCCGGCCCTACCGTAGTGATAAGCGTCAGGGAGGATGGATGGTAGAAAGACGCCATGAGGGATTGAAAAGGCCAGGAAAAAAAGACGAAAAGTATTGGAATAAAATGCTGCCAAATGTGCCAAACTTCCAATTTTTTTTTGAAGAGGACAGACAGTGGCAACTAAAGAGAGATAGCCATGATTGGGCTAATAACCCATGCGTAATTGGGCTAATAACCTACTGGACGTTGTAGCGTTGTCAACCTATTCGCAAGTAACAGATTAAATGAATTAAAATATTAGCCTTTTTGTATCATCCAATATGGCGATTCATAGACTTTGCAAATATTATGCAAATATTGATAACACAACTCAAGCTTGATCTGTGTATAGCCTAGGCATAAAAACAAAAGTAGCCTCTGAGCAGCAGATCAGCCAGTCCCCCGCTGAAAATGATGAGCCCGAAATTACTGTAGCTATGACTACAGGGACAAGTAGAAAGGATAATAGAGTTAACCATATGAATTAAAGTTATTTTATGTAAGAAAGAGCAGTAGGCTATATGACAGCAGTAGGCTACATGATCAACGTATATGCCTTGTTTGCTCAGAAGTGGGTGTAATAAAGGAGCAAATCACCAAACAACAACATGATAGCTGACCCATGCAGAAAAAAACATGTAAACAATACAGTAGTTCAATATGCCTCTTAGTGGAATTGTGGGATACATTTCAAATGCTTTATTTCTTCCTTCCTGTTTTTGTTAACTTATCAACCTATCATTGTGGAATAGTGGAATATTGGTTGCCTTATTTATCCAATTTTCTACCACCACTAAAAAAGTGGGCCGGTCTTGGCCCTGAAACTCCCGGGCTGAAAAGTGGCCCCACTCCGGCCCTGACTCCTACTGTGGTACTAATGTGACAACTATTCGGAGAGGTTCTGGTTTGAGTTGAGTGTCTTGAAGAACCAGGTATTTTGTTGATTTATGGCAGACGTGCCACCACACCAAAGAACCCCTGAGAGAGAACATCTAAAGATTGTACGGCTCCATGCCACATGCTGTAGCCATGGCTGCTCAGACAAAGTGGAACACAACTGGCAATTAGTTAACAGGAGCTGACAAGGACTCACATACTCACCTTCCCCTTTGAACTCTGCCTGTGAAAATGAAGACTGGGAGAAAAAAAGTGCTTTCTTAAGTGATTTCCTGTTCCACCAGGGAGTCCAAAGAAAAACAGTTCTAAAAAGCTGAGTGAGACTGGCATGGTGCCACGCAGGGCTATTAGGATGGCCCTGCTAATGACGCGGGTTTATGAGATGCCAAAGACATCAGACAGCTGTATGCCGGGCGACCACAGGGAACTGCAGAGGGGAGTCATATTGTTTTCCGGGAGTTACACAGCTTGGTCTTAACAGGGACTTTGGCCTTAGTCACTCCTTGCGGGAAACCATTATTGTTCAGCTTTGGGTTATTTTAGCCATTTTAGTTTGTTAGATAAAGGCTGTCAGGGCCAAAATAGGTCCAGTTTTGGACAGGATGTGGACTGAAAGTAGTGGGTCACTCCTTGCGGGGAAGACGCAGGACACACACATGTTGTTTTGGGCTGGAGTAAATATGGATTGACTCAGGCTTTGGTTGGCAAATACAGGACAAGGGGCAGCAGAGGTGGCGCAATACCAGTGGACTACAGTAAGGAGAAGCAGGAGGCTGCTCTGCTACATGGTTCTGGTTTGGGATGGTTCTGGTTTGGGTGAAACACGGTTTGGTTTAGAGTGGCTTTGGTATTGGTAAGCTTCTGGTTTAGGTTAAGCACAGCTTGGTGCTTAGAAGGTGGGTCAACGCCAATGGGAGAAAATGAGGAGTGACAGGAGGTAGCCATATTTCCCATTGCTGAAAAGAACAAGGCTCGACTGGTATGGTGAGTAAGGGCCAAAGCACGTCTAGGACCCGGCAGGAGGAGGAGGGTCACAGCAAGTGCCCCATGGGTGACTGCTAGGAGCTCTCAGTGGTTGCCACATTGTGCAGCACCACTGCAAAAAAGCATGGCTTTGTTTTTGTTGGGTCTTTGGCTGGCAGAGAGGACTCACGAAGATCAGAAACCGGGCTGGTGGAACCGGCGGCCATGAAGATCAGACCCAGGCTGACGGAACTGGGATGGGGCCTGGAGAGACCAAGAGAGCTGCTGCAATACCACTGGTGACCACAAGGAGTGGTGTAAGGAAGCCACAGTGCGCTGAAGCGGACATGGTTTGGCACGGCTATGAATGAGGAAAATACTGTGTAAGTAGCCACACTGCAGCGGAGGGGACATGGTTTGGCACAGCTATGAATGAGGAAAATACAGAGTTGATTTCTTTACAGTGTCTATCTGTCCAACAACAGCACTTTTGTTCTGGAGGAAGAAAGAGTATTACATTTTGTGTCCTTAAAAGAAATGCTCCTGGCCTTACTGTTCTCTGCCTCTCACCATCTGTCTCCATCTGTTTCTCTCTCTTTCTCTCTCTCTCTCTCTCAATCTTTCATTCTTTCAGTCTTACACCTTCTCCCTCCCTCCCTCCCTGATGGACGACCAGTGCAGACTCCATATGATGTGAGTGAGGTGGTGATCTCATCCATAATGTGATATGCACAGGGGAACATCTGGCATATGGGCCGAACGGTAAACCTCAGCCCCATACAGTGATGCTGTAATGGGTTGGATGAATCAGATGATGAGAGCATCTAACCTTCCTGCCCCAACCATCCTCAACATCTCCCAGGATACCCCATGTAAGCCTTGCTCTCTGTGTGTGTGTGTGTGTGTGTGCAAACCCTGCTGGGGGTGAGTGCTGGTAACATGAGAGATCATTTGCGTGTGTGTGTGTGTGTGTGTGTGTGTTCACTATTTTCTTTTACATCCATACTCATGGCCATTACCTCATTCTGTTCAATCACAATAACTTTCACTTACTGACATATAAGGACAAAAGATAGCATTTTGGCTGAGTCTATTATATGTAGTAAAAACCCTCCAATATAAGACTATTTCCAACATTAGCTCAAACCATTTGAAAAAGTTAGCAGTGTAGCCTTTCTGTGTCCCTGTAAAGCCACGTCTTCATGGGCTGTGGACTCAAGTCATGCTGACGGCTCCAGTGCATTATTCCTCATAATGCATTTACCAGCACAGACTCTGGCACCGTACGCGCCAGTTGGTTCTGGATCAGCGCCGGCCTGGGTCCAGTGGGGTGCCACCGAAACCGCTGTAGAGTCAGCCAGGCTCTGGCTGGGTTCTGCTGGGTTTGGAGAGGGTCAGTACCTCTGTCTCGTCAGCAGTGGGAAGAAAGGGTTGGATGTGGTGGGTGGTGAGGGCAGATGAGTCAGCCTAGAGCTAGAGCTAACAGGACTAGGATACAGCTCAAACAGGACCAGGACAAAGCTGGAACAGGACATAACAGGACCACAACAAGTCTATAACAGGGTCGCAACAGGACCACAACAGGACCACAACAGGTCTATAACAGGGCTGGAACAGGACCATAACAGGGCCACAACAGGTCTATAACAGGGCTGGAACAGGACCATAACAGGTCTATAACAGGGCTGGAACAGGACCATAACAGGGCCACAACAGTGGAGATTCTAGAAGAGCTCTTGACCAGAGGGGAACTTAGAAACGGTCTAATCTGGACTTTAGCTGGACCTGAATGGAATTTAGAGACGGTTTAAACTAGATTTTAACAGGTCAGGAATAAGGTCTGAAATGGACTCAAGACAGAACTGGTCAGAATTGGGTTGTTAGAGATTAGTTGCTCCTATTGTGAAAGATCAGGGACCGGAGCGGACACCTCGTCCTCCTCAACCATCCTGAGATTACCAGTTAACGAATCCTCCATTCCAATGAGATCACACACTGACATATGCTTGGAGGAGAGGCTTCCCACTCAGGCAGACATAAACACAAAAGCCACATGATGATTGGGTCTTATGGGATGCTGGAGGTGGGGTGATGATGATTGGCTCTTATAGTGTTCTGGAGTAGAGCTGATGATGATTGGTGTGCTGGCGGTTGGCTGGTCCGCTCATGCTGATGTCATGGGTGTGCATGGATGTGGTGTCGGTAAGGGAGTGGGTTTGAAAGATGACAACATGGAATGGGGTGCACAATCACACACACACACACACATATATACATTTGGACACTAAGGTTTCACACACACACATACACACACGCATAAACACACACACACACACACACACACATATAGACACTAAGGTTACACACGCACACACACACACACACCTGGAAACTTAAATTACACACATACATAAACACACACACCACAAACAGAGGGTGAAGAGTGGCTAAACGCTGGATAGAGAAGGAGAGAAATACATTAGCAACTGCAGAACTGCACTAAACAAAACAAAACAAAACATGCTAACCCTCTATCCTCTGCGCTAAACAAAACATGCTAACCCTCTATCCTCTGCGCTAAACAAAACATGCTAACCCTCTATCCTCTGCGCTAAACAAAACATGCTAACCCTCTATCCTCTGCAGCGCCTTTGAGGTTAAGTGATTGGCCCCAGTGTAACCATGCTAATAATGGGTTTCTTTAAAGGTGCAGTCAGCGATTGCGCACAGCGTCATGTCTGTTAATGTTTATGTTTACTGTACATTTCTACATCTCTTATCAGATACAAGGTACATTATATTTCAAACAAGGACAAATCAGGGACAGACTGCCCCCACTTTGTTTGTTTCTAGATTTCGGAGCCTGGGCTGCCTGCAGAGACTGTTTTTTACAGTGTACTCACAGGATGGACATGAGGATTATGAGGATATTTTTGCTGAACGTGACAAAGAAAAAATTATGAGCTTGAAATCATGTACGATCACTGATTGCACCTTTAACTGAAGGAGCTGGCAAGTTCATTAAAGGAGAGATTTCTGAGATTTTGTGTCAAGCATTTGAAACGGTGCTTCAGGGATGTGATACACAGTCTGCTCTGTGTCGTGTTAGCTCTTTGTTAGTCAGGGACACTTCCACATTGCTGAATGTGTGGTTGTGTTGTGATATCCTACCGGGCTCATAGAATGCACAGAACTGTAGAAATGAATCAAAAGCACACCTTATTAAAGTCCAGAGAGAGAATGTTTGTCTGTGTGTGTGTGTGTGTGTGTGTGTTAGTGCATGTGTGGCACAGCACCAACTGCCTTATTAGAGTCCAAACTGAAAAACAGGACCTTGTTATGGTGGACTTACATCCTGTTGTACCTTTCCCCTTCTGCAGAGTGTGTGTGTGTAGGGGTGACTCTATTTGTGTGTGTGTGCGTGTGTGTGTTAAGATCTAGAGAAAGACAGAAAAAACTATAAGGTAAGAATCTGCTTTGCTAACCATCTGTACGTGACTGTGCTCATATCCTGTTATTCCTCTCTCTCTCTCTCTCTCTCTCTAACTGTGTGTGTGTGTGCGTGTGTGCATGTGTGCATGTGTGTGTGTGTGTGTCTGTGTTTACCATGTCCTCAACTTGACTGTGTCTGTGAGCCTGCACTAAAAACAGTCCTATTATCCAAAAGGGAAATGCAGAGAGAGAGGATGTGTGAGAGCATCAGAGACAGACAACACAAGAAAAAAGAGAGGGAACACTATAGAGACAAAAAGAAAGAAAAGGACATAAATATAGAGTCACAGAAAGAGAGAAAGAGAGGGGGGGCAATATAGTAACCAGATGCATGTAGGCATCTGTCCATAGAGAAAAACAGACAGACAGACAGAGTGTGAGTGAAAGAGTTCAAGTTTCCTTTATTATCAGTCAATAAGTAAAAACAGCCCATATTAAAACCTCAACCCCCAAAAAAAAACATAGAGAGAAGGAGAGTGGGAGTTAGGGGGTGGAGTGAGGGAGGTAGAGAGAGGGACAGAGGGAGGGAGGAAGAGACATAGGGGGGTAGATTGAGGGAGGGAGAAAGAAATGGAGTGAAAAAAATGGAGGGATAGAGTGAGGGAAGGAGAGAGGGAGTGAGGGAGAGAGATGGAGGGATAGAGATGGAGTGAGAGAGATGGAGTGAGGTCCTGAGCTAAGCAGCAATAGCAGCTGGGAGGCTTGGCTGCCAGGAGGCAAATTCAATTACAGGTGTATTTGCTGGAGAGCAGGCAAGATAATAAGAGGAGCTGGAGCCTCTTCTCTCTCCTTTCTCCTCCTCTCCTCTCTCCTCCTTTCCTCTCCTCTCCTCTTTCCTCCTCTCCTCTCTCCCCCTCTCCTCTCACCTCCTTTCCTCTCCTCTCCTTTCCTCTCACCTCCTCCTTTCTCCTCTCCTCTCTTCTCTCCCCCT
>NC_063211.1:19957883-19960383 GCF_017589495.1 Alosa alosa | reverse complement strand
GCACTTAACCATCCTGTTATTTCACTCATACACACACACACACACACACATACATACATACACAAAGTAAGCAAGCATGTCGACACACACACATACACATACAAACCACAAGCCTTTGGGGTAAATAAATATAGTGAACCAATGGGCAGCCAAGTCTAAAATCGGATCTACTTCATTTACCTGTGCTGAATGACACACTTGTAGAACACCAGCCAACAAACAAGCAAACAAACCAACCAACCAAACGGTATCTTACTTTGTGTTTTTCTATCAGTCTGAAAAATAGATCACCACTCTGCTTCTGTGGCACTGTTGAATTGGAGCATCATCGATCATTAAAGCACCGTAAAAACATCAGCAGCTCAGAGACTAGTCTGTCTGTCTGTCTGTCTGTCTGTCTCTGTCTCTCTGGGCCCTTTATGACTGTGGCTCTGTGCCATCGAAATGAAAAACCAACAGCAGAGTCATTCATTACATTCGCGGGCACACACACACACACACACACACACACACACACACACACACACACACACACACACACTGATTCCTGCACTGCCGTACCCTGCAATTCAACTCAAAGTGCCTCATAAAGATAACAGTTCTCTGGCAGAGAAGTTTCTAGACGCCTGACTTGGCAGAGACAGAACTCGTCCGTGTACTTGTCACAGCTGAATTCCTATAGAAGGTGATCAAATATAATTGTCTGTACATCTTATGGGATGATGAATATAAAACATGTGTGTCCATAAGAACCAATGCGTCCCAAATGCTGCAAGAGAGACAATTAGATAATTAGAGAGAACAGTCTCATTTGACTCCATTAACCATTAACACATAAAAACCACATGAATCTATAAAGTGTTTTATACAGTGCTACTCCCTTTTAGACTGAGCAAGAAATTAAACATTACACAGTATCATGTTAAGAACCAGTAAATTTGTCTGAGGCTAATTATCCCCTTTAAAAAAGGAAATTAAATTTCCTCAGTCTAACTGTCCTTTGATTCCGGAAAAAAAGACCAGGGTAAAACAATACTGTACAGTAACCCAAAGTAGCGCATTTAAATAAAACAAACTTTAGATTATCTTTGTTTACAGTTCAATCTATATACAGCTCTGGAAAAAAAAGAGACCACTGCACATTTTTCTAATGTCATCCTATGGTTTCTGAGTGACATTCGAATAATTTGACAGTCATATTAAGAGACCACTGCAAATTTGAATATGACCGTCAGCAACCGTAGGATGACATCAGAAAAATGTGCAGTGGTCTCTTAATTTTTTCCAGAGCTGTATATTTGTCCATGCAGTCGATCACTTTCTGTTATGGGTACACTAAGTGGACTGTCCCTCCAGGCTCAATAAAATCCATTCAGTAGGCATTTAACTTTATTGCATCCTAGATAGCCACTGTAGTGAGTGCATGTGCTAGATTGCCAATCAAACCCAGTGTATGTCATATAGGCCAGGGTTTATCATCTTTCCAGCACCAGCACCTATGGGTCTTATTTTCACAGACCACCCACGTGGTCAACCATGTCAACCAAAGCCCTGCTGTTGAGTTAAACTTAGGCAGGCACTCAACATTGAGGAGTACTTCTCAGTTAATAGATTACTATTGGGTAATTGTCCGAGACTAAAATAGGTTTAAAACTAAAATCAGACTTGAAAAATAACTTTACCTTGGAGACGTTAAAAGGTGTACCAGAGTACACGGTGAGAAGTGCACTTAGAGAGTTTACCAAAAATAAACAGAGTGGGCGAACACCCGGGTAATCCCCCACCTTGCTACGTAAATATTTTCATGTTCTCTGCTCTGCGTTTGAACAGGAATAACTCAACACGGCCGTGTTTTCAAACTAACCATTTACAGGGCTACCCATTTGTATGTCTGTGTGTGTCTGTGTGTGTGTGTGTGTGTGTGTGTGTGTGTGTGTGTGTGTGTGTGTGCGCAAGCATATATTGGTCTGGGAGCAGAGACTTGTTGGCCTCAGAGAACGTCAACTCAACCAAGACATGTTGTTACTTTGACAAAGTTATGTGAATGTGTTTATGTGTAGTAACCCTGTAACAAAGTTGACACTACACTACACTACTCTCTCTCTCTTCCTCTCTCTTTGCCCCCCCTTTCTCTCTATCTTTCTCTTTCTCTCTCTCCTTCTCTCTGCATCTGCATGTATGTAAGTGTAAGTAACACTATAGGGCCAGCAGCTGCCCAACCCACGCTCCTGTTTCCTGGAGGTCATGGACATCAGCACTGGCCTCTCGGGCTCCAGAGGCCTGTGGGTCCAACCCCCCACACACACACACACACACACTTCCTCCAGCTCCTCCATGACTGGACACAAACACCTGGGTTTTGGGACCACATGTGGATGTGGGCTGGTGAGACTAACACACCTGTGGCTAACACACCTCATCACGCCAGCAGGGAGGCAACTTCACAACAAAGACTGGCTGGATTAGCTATGAAAGAAGGTATGGAAGAAGAATCAAAGAC
>NC_063211.1:19950383-19952883 GCF_017589495.1 Alosa alosa | reverse complement strand
ATTCTTTCACTGATCTCTTTCTTTTCCCCTTCTTACTCTCTTTGTTTTCTCCTTCTTACTTATCTCTCTCTGTTTCTCTCTCTCTCTCTCTCTCACACACACACACACACACACACACACACTCAGTCTTTCTCATTCCTGTCCTGTCCACTCTCTTCATGTGTACCCCCTCTCTCTCTTTCTCTCTCTCTCTCTCTCTCTCTCTCTCTCTCTCTCTGTCCCTTTCTCCTGTTCCATTAGCCACAGTCCTCAGGCTTTCTTCAGATGCCTCGTGTAAATGCTAGCTCTCAGGGGTGGCTGATATTAAACAGGCTGTCTTTGACATTCACTGACAGGCCTCTCCTGCCCTCCTCATGTCCCCGTCCTGCTTCTCCTCCTCTTCCTCTTCTTCTGCCTCCTCCTCTTCTTCCTCCTCCTCTTCCTACTCCTTCTCCCCCTTCTCATCTTCTTCCTCCCCCTCCTCATCTTCCTCCTCCTCTTCCTACTCCCCCCTCCTCCTTTTCATCATCTTCATCTTATTCACCCCCCCTCTTCCTCCTCCTCCTCCTCCTCCTTCTCCTCCTCCTCTTCCTCCTCCTGACTGCGGCCCGCTCAGCATGTATGAGATGCACTAGGAGCACCACGATTTGTCACGGCAACACGAGAAGCACATCAGACAGAGACAGAGGTGGACGAGACAAGTGAGAGTTTATGGTGACCAGCACATATTGTATGGGGTTACATGCTGACATGGGATACACTACCCGGTACAGGGGCAGGGAACTCCTGAATTTGAAGAAGAACATTTTGAAGATCACGGACAAGATTCATGTTTAAGCTGAGTGGTGTAAAGCCTAGTAGGCTTTTATGTAATAAATCGGTTATGATTTATGTAATAAATAAGAAGAAAAAAGAACATAAGACACATTTGCATAGCATACTCACATGTGCTCAATGTAAGTCAGTACATCACTGATTTAGCACTGAAGTGCCACCTTGTTAAAAACAAATATTTGAAAATATATCAAATTAATATAATATTTGATTAATCATTTCCATCTGCATAGGCTACTGAATCATTATATCAGTATCACTATAACTTTGACTAATATCCTATACTGTGTGTATCGGACAGCCCATATGACTGTGTGTGTCGGTCAGCCCATATGACTGTGTGTGTCGGGCAGCCCATATAACTGTGTCTGCCGGACAGCCCATATGACTGTGTGTGTCAGACAGCCCATATGACTGTGTGTGTCGGACAGCCCATATGACTGTGTGTGTCGGCAGCCCATATGACTGTGTGTGTCGGCAGCCCACTCGCTCTGTAAATCACCTCTGGCGCTGTGTGTGTGTTGACCACCGTGAGAGGAGTCCAGCAGCCCCCAGATGTCCTGTCACCTCCCACGGCCATTCTCTCACACCCTCAGGGACAGCCATGTCCGACATGATTGGTTCAAGCAAGAAACTGATGCACACAAGTCGTCTCAGGGACCCACAAGCAAGGGCGTATCTGAACACTAACATCAGCAAAGGATTTAATAGTTACACGACAGATGATTTTAGAGATTAGTTTCTTTTAGGTCAAGCTTATAGTGCCTCTAAAAGGTGAATTACATTCATTATATGTGGTTTTAATGTAACATGGGAGAATATGCAATTTAATACAACGTAACTAGCTAATAGGCACATACAATACCTTTACAGCAATATGATTATCTCAAATAATAGTTTAGAAAGATAAACCAAATCTTATGTCTCCCTCGAGCCTTTCCCACTACAGCAAACATCACTAATAGTCCTCTCTCCAACTTCTGTTGCAGACATGCCTCGTGCACCAATCTCAGGCTAATCTGCATCAGTCCTCACGGTGGAGGTTTGACGTGAGGGGCACACCCATGGGCCTCTTATAAGGAGCCATAACCAGGGGCCACCTATGAGGAGTCATAGCCATTGGGCAACCTATAAAGAGTCATATCCAGGGGCCCCCTATGAGGAGTCATAGCCATGGGCCACCTATAAAGAGTCATATCCAGGGGCCACCTATGAGGAGTCATAGCCAAGGGCCACCTATAAAAAGTCATATCCAGGGGCCTCCTATGAGGAGTCATAGCCAAGGGCCACCTATAAAAAGTCATATCCAGGGGCCTCCTATGAGGAGTCATAGCCAAGGGCCACCTATAAAAAGTCATATCCTGGGGCCTCCTGAGTAAGAGCTCGAAATGATAGATCCCTTAAAAACATGAACTTATACCAACTTCATCTTCAGCATTCGCTCTGTACGCAACTCATATGCACATACTAGAGCCCCAATCCAACACTGTGTAAGCCGCCTGAATGTGTCAGAGTATCTCCCGCCCTCCTGCATCCCTGGTCCCACGCAGCTGAAGGATGAGGTCTCTCCAGAAGACGCCTTGCTGGCGCACAGAGGGGAAGGCCCTGAAGCTTGTGCCTATGCCTCCATCACACAACAGGAGAGGAGAAGAAAGGAGAGAAGAGGAGGGGAGAGGATTCGAAAGGA